>NC_057813.1:485349211-485478719 GCF_018294505.1 Triticum aestivum
CCGAGAGGCAGGCGGCGTGCAGGGAACGAGCCTGGAGCGACGCGGGGTAGGTCCGGTCGGGATAAGTCCCAATAAGCTTCTCCCTGAGAGTCTTATTTGATAAGTCCCAAATCACCATAATAAGTTCCAATAAGTCCCTTGTGTTTGGTTTAGGTTGGACTTATAGGGACTTTTTTAAGTCCCTAAATCAATAAGTCCCTGAAAACAAACACCCTCTTAATAGACCGTGCCTCCTATGGAAGGTGAAACCAACGCCGGTCGGTCGGCCCTACCACCGTTGCAACCGTTCTTTTTTGTAAACCTTCTACAGGTTGAAAACTGATTCCCTCCTTCCCTCTTCTGTGACGAGTTTACAACTTCAGGTAGCAACGAACGAATCATCTCCCGTGCGCCCCACCCCTAATTGGCCACAAGAACAATTACTTTTCCCATCGTTTCACCTCAAACGTATCACAACTCACGTGTGGAGTGCAGCAGACCCAGTTGCGGTAAAAAAAGATGTATGCATCAGATCTCGTGCTGGCACCGCCGAGTCAAGCCGGTAGGGAAATGGGGGCGAGGTTTTACTGTGATCCTGTCCTCCTTTGTTTGAGCAAGCGCACAGTAACTGGCAGTAAAGAGAAGTCGCTCAATGCCGACGACGACGACTGGCAGCGGCACACGCACCCCTCACGTGCGCCTGGATCTCCCAAGGTCTCTCTTGCCGTACGGCTGCGCGCAATGTTTACACTCTTCGGGACGGGACAGTCTGAGGACAGAGGAACTTGCTCACCGACACCAGCCTGGTCCGAGTAACGCCCAAACTCTCCGGGCTCGGGCGATCCCCCGGACGGTGTCCAGGCCATTGTCGCGATGACGCTGTCAACAGCTAAAAAAATGAATGGAGGGTAAAAATGCAAAACGATGGACGCAAGTAGGCACCAATACCATGCAGGCAAACATGGTTGGATTTTTTTTTTTTGGAAACGGAGGTATACCCCGGCCTCTGCATGCATTGCGGCCATTTTATTAAAAATCCAGAAAGTATCATCACAAAGGTCTTACAGCTCGCAAATGGAGCAAAACAAAGCACAAAGACAACCGGTATGGTAATAATAAGGACAAGCTCTTTAGACTCATATCCTATTATGCGACCGTCATCCGAACCGGTTGAATATAACTCGAGCCACCATCTCCCATTGATTGCACCCAGTAACCAAAGGCTCCCTGGAGTCCGTAGGAGTGAGTAATGACCACGTACGGATCCAAGTTATAGCTCTGAAGATAACCTGCAAAAAAGTTAAGTTGTGTTGTCTGTTAAAAATCATATCATTTCTGCAGTTCCATATAGCCCATAATAGCGCACATATTCCAATCCGAATACGAGCTGTCGTGATCTGTTCAACCCCAGCTAACCACGTCCCAAACAAAGACGCACTATCGACTGGAGGATTGATATTAAAAGCTATATGAATCGTTCTCCAAAGTAACTTTGCAAGTGGGCATTCGATAAATAAATGTTGTATTGTCTCATCCTGAGTACAAAAAGAACACCGCGAGTTACCTACCCATTGCCTCCTAAATAAGTTGTCCTTTGTGAGTATTACTTGCTTGTGGACAAACCACATGAAATTTTTGATCCGCAAAGGAACCTTAACCTTCCATATATGGAGTGACCTTGGGATGGGGCCAGAATTAATCAGATCCGTATAAAAATATTTCACCGTAAATATCCCATTTTTAGTTAACTTCCATTTTGTGGAGTCCGGCACGTCGGAGAGTCGAACTTCAATCAATCTCTGAATCAAGTGCATCCATGCTGTCCATCTCTCACCCACTAACGTACGTCTAAACTGGATGTTCAAGGGAATAGTTTGAAGGACGATATCTACGTAATCTTCCTTACGTTGCATAATATTGTAAAGGGTAGGATATTGTAAGGCCAGAGGTGTCTCCCCTAGCCATGTATCCTCTCAAAATCTTGTTGACATCCCGTTGCCAATCAAGAATTTGACCCTACAAAAGAACATATCCTTTGTTCTCATAAGTCCCTTCCAGAACGGTGAATCAGTCGGTCTGATGGTAACCTGGGCTAGCGATTTCGAGTGCAAATACTTATTGCGTAGGATTTGAGCCCACATGCCCTCCGGCTCTGTCTCTAACATGTACAACCGTTTGCTCATCAGGCATTTATTCTTAATCTCCAAGTTCTCAATACCGAGCCCCCCTTGGTCTTTAGATCGACAAAGGATATCCCATCGCGCGAGACGGTATTTCCTCTTGGCCTCATCAGACTGCCAAAAGAAACGAGATCTAAAAAAATCAAGTCGCTTTCAGACTCCTTTCGGAATTTTGAAGAACGAAAGTAAAAATATTGGCATGCTAGTCAATACTGAGTTAATCAGAACTAGTCGACCTCCATATGACATCAACTTGCCCTTCCAGCAGCTGAGTTTTTTCGATTCGTTCTTCAATACACTTCCATTCCTTATTGGATAATTTACGGTGATGAATCGGAATACCCAAGTAACTGAACGGTAAAGCACCTAATTCACATCCAAACAATTGTCTGTAAGTATGTTCCTCGTCTTTGGCTTTCCCAAAACAGAACACCTCACTCTTATGAAAATTGATTTTTAATCCAGACAATTGTTCGAATAAACATAAGATAAGTTTCATGTTACGTGCTTTAGTCATGTCATGTTCCATGAAAATGATAGTGTCATCAGCATATTGTAGAATGGACACCCCTCCATCAACCAGATGAGGAACTAGACACTCTACATGGCCATGTTGCTTGACCCTGCCAATAATGACGACCAACATATCTACCACAATATTGAACAGAAGAGGTGACATGGAATCCCCTTGTCTCAACCCCTTATGCGTCTGGAAGTAGTGACCGATATCATCGTTCACCTTAATTCCGACACTACCTTTCTGGACTTGAGTATCCACCTGGTGCCTCCAGGTTTCACTAAAACCCTTCATACGCATTGCCTGCTGAAGAAAAGGCCATTTGACTTTATCATAAGCCTTCTCAAAATCCACTTTTAAGATAACCCCGTCTAGTTTCTTAGAGTGAATCTCATGAAGTGTTTCATGCAAGACGACCACTCCTTCGAGTATGTGTCGTCCAGGCATGAAAGTTGTCTGACTAGGTTGAACCACTGAGTGAGCAATTTGTGTCAATCTATTGGTTCCTACCTTTGTGAAGATTTTAAAACTCACATTCAGCAGCCAAATGGGTCGGAATTGTTCTATCCGGACCGCCTCATTCTTCTTCGGTAATAATGTTATCGTACCAAAGTTGAGGTGGAACAACTCCAAATGGCCCTCGAAAAAATCTTGAAACATAGGCATAAGATCATCTTTAATGATATGCCAACATTTCTTATAGAATTCAGCTGAAAACCCATCTGGTCCCGGTGCTTTATTCGGCTTCATTTGAGTTATGGCCAGATGAACTTCTTTTTCAGTAAACGGTGCAGAGAGAACATCGTTCTCCGCTGCCTATAATTGAGGTATATCATCAATCACAGACTCATCAAGAGACACCGTCGAAGTATTCGGATGTCCAAAAAGTCCTTTATAATAGTTGGAAATATACGCTTTCAGATTTTCATGCCCCACTATTGTTCCCCCATCCTGTTCAAGTTGTATGATCTTCTTCTTCCTATGTTTACCATTTGCAACCATATGGACGAACTGTGTGTTGTCGTCCCCTTGGACAACCTTAAGCATTTTTGCACGCAACGCCCACTTGAGTTCCTCCTCTCTCAAGAGAGCATGAAGGCCTTGCTCAGCATTGGACTTGGTTCGATGCTCATTAACAGAGAGAAGATTGGTTTCAGCCTTTACATCTAGTGCCTCAATGAGCTGAGTTAGATGTTCTTTTTTCTGCTTATAAATCCCACTCTCATTCCTGGCCCATCCTCTCGGAAATTGTCGGAGGTGTCTAATCTTATTCTGCCATCTCTCGACATGGGTCCATCCAGTAACTGGCTTCGCCCATTCGCGTGCAATCATCTCCATAAATCCTTCGCGCTCAAACCAGCTTTGCTCGAAAGAGAAGATGTTTTTGTTTGCAACATGGGTAGCCTCACCCGAATCTAAAAAGAGTGGTGTATGATCTGAGATCCCTCTTTGCATCGCATGAACCGACACCAACAGATATTTTTGTTCCCACTCCACACTAGCAAGTACCCTATCCAGCTTTTCATAAGTCAGAACAGGTAACAAGTTGGCCCATGTAAACTGTCTACCGGTGAGCTCAGTTTCTCTCAAATTGAGGCTCTCAATAATCATGTTAAACATCATAGACCAACGTCCATCGAAATTGTCATTATTCTTTTCTTCTCTTCTCCGAATGATATTAAAATCGCCCCCAACTAGTAGTGGTAGATTTTCATCTCCACAAATCCGCACTAAGTCGGAAAGAAAATTGGGTTTAAATTCAGGTTGCGCTGCCCCATATACCGCAACTAGCGACCATCGGAACCCATCCAATTTTGATCTCACCCTGAATTTAACCGAAAAGTCTCCCTGCACCACATTAAGCACCTCTAACGTCTCACACCGTACTCCTAGTAAAATCCCGCCAGATCTTCCTCTAGGTGGTAAAATGTGCCAATCAAAATCTATACCACTGGAAAGTGTTTGAAGGAATTGGGATGTGAAATTATCTCGTCCAGTTTCCAAAAGTGCAACAAAATCTAAGTGGTGCTCTAATGTTGTCTTTGCTAAGAATCTTTGTTTAGCCAAGTCTGCTAGACCTCTGCTATTCCAAAAGAGTCCTTTCATAAGTCATCATGAATTTTTTTCTTAAGTTTAACTCTAGCACTTCTGCGTATTGCCGAAGTAGGGTAGATTTTCCGCTTCCAAGGTCGTTTGGGCTTCTCCTCAACACCCTGCGGGACGATAGAATCATCCATACCAGACACTGCCTCCTCCATCAAGAGAGGCTCTACCGTGTCTGTGTTCTCAACCTCCTCCTCATCTTCAGCCTCGACACTAGGCAAGAGGTTATTACAGATATTTGCAAGATCATTAATTCCTAAATTATTCATGTCATTGTCATTCATAGGTTGGATAGAGGCAAGATTATGAATGATCTCAGAAGCCCTCTCCGCTTCCGTGTCTAAAAGATCATTAACGGATTTGACAACCTCAGTTTCATTTGATCCCAAAGAAATGCCTAAGTCGTTTGCCTTATCAACTATATCATTCTCAGAGGAGTGTAAAAATGAACAACTAATATCAAAAGACGTACCTGCAGTAGTCTCGGCATGACGAAGCATGGTGGCCCTCTTGGCACGCGCTAACTGCAGGTCGTCCGCGTCCGGCTGTCCCTGGATCCGGTTGCTGACACGCCTGCCAGCCGACACCGGATCCGCAATCCTGCCAAAAGCAATGAGCTCCTCCGTGGTGCTCTCGCAAAAGGTGCGGTCAGGACTCCCACGCCCCTCCCTTATCATCGGTGAAGGAGTGTAGGGCGTGGTGGAGTAAACCTCTACTGCGAATGTCAAGGGGGGAGGACCGTGAAGACGCCTGCTCACTGATCCCGACCCCCTGACCACCCGCTGGAACCGTCGTCCCTCGGCCATCCTGCTCGGCGCAATACTGTAGAGGGGTTATGACATGGGACTCCTCCCCGCATCTCACCCCCGGCTCGCCACTGTGGATGGAGTGATCCTGTGGGGGGGTTATAGCACGAGACTCCTTCCCGCACCTCACCCCCAACTTGACCGGAGACGTCGAAGTAGGAAGGACGCCATAGACCTCCTGTCCAAGCGCCCCTCCCGCGGACAAAAAGTCGGGCTCTGGTATCTGGGTGTGATGGGCGTCCTGCCCATGGCCCCCACAATCCGCGGCCACCCCAACAGAAACCTCCATCGCACCGGGAGTAGGCTCCATGATCATCACATCACCGACTAGACGCGGCACTGGTGGCAACTCAAGCTCTGTCGGGTCATCTGCCTCGACTCTGGTGCTCCATAACCGACTAGGAGCGGACCCCGGTGCAAATGAATCAAAGCGAAGCATGTTCATCAGAGTAGTGGACGGGGGCGCCTCTTTGGTAGAATTGGCTACCTTATCTGGCTGTGTGGCAGGCCCTTTGTCTGACTCCGGCAATGTATCATCGGGCCCCTTCTCCTGGTTCCCGGGTGCGCCGCCACCCTCGGTCGTATCCATGTCTTGTGTCCCATCTCCCTCCTCGGAAACTGCAGTATCCTCGATGTCAAGCTCTAAGACATAAGTGACTCCAGCATGTGTCCATCTGACTACATCTGGTATATGCTCAATACTCGCAACACTGACCAATAGCCTCGCACCGTTATGTGCGCGTGTGAATGGCATGTCAACCTTTTATGTCTTATCGATCAAAACACCCAAGCTCCAAGCAATCAGAAAATGTTTTACAAATTTAGGTGGCACGCCATAGAAACGAACCCACACCTTCTCCAAAGGTGTACCCTCAGGTTCCTCCTGCTTCCACTCGTCGAAAGCGATAACAATGTTTGTGCTCGTAACTCTGCATAAACCCCACTTAAGAAAATGCATCTGATCCTCTTTAGTAGGAAAATCAACCTTATAAGACTGACCTTCTAACTGCTCCAGGTGCCATTGATAATTACTCGATACTAACTCACGTAGCTGTCTGACGATCTGAGCCTCGGTCAACTGTCCATTAATAACTCTGATAACTACCGGGAAGGAACTCTCAACCATCTGTGGTAGAGGATCCACCTCCGGTGTCTCAAAAAATATCAACTCCTTACAGCAGACCCCAAAAATGTTAATGCCAGGCTTAGGACCGGAAAGAAGAGGGTGTTCCCCGGTCACATGTTGGGAGCGAAGACAATAATCACAAAGCTCATTCGTACACTCTGCCACGAAGTGACGCGGTTCACCACATCTATAGCAAGGCAACTTTTTCTTCTTAATTGCCCACTTAGAGAGCTTTTCGCCCTCTGCTTTCTCCGGTCCTTTACCAGTCGTACCGTCCCTAGATTTAGCACCTGTAGTAGACACCGGAACATGCACTGCTGCCAGAGCCCGAACCGCGTCCACTGCCGCCGCGGGTAACTTGGATGGGTCTCCCACCCCATCAGCTGAATGCTCGAGCACCTCCTTCGAGGCCATATCCGCAGCAGGTGGTGGTGGCGGTGGATAATGTCGAGGCGGTGGTCGTCTCCCTCTCCCCCCGCGATGATAGCCACCACGGAATCGATCCCTGGGTCCGGCGACACCTTCAACAAAATTACTAGGTGGACCTTGAAAATGTCCAGTGTCCTCAGCATTGTATCGGTTATAACCACGACCGCCACCGGATGAAGATCCACGGTGTAGTCCCTCACCAAAGCATCATACCCGTCATCTCCCCACTGACCGTATCGGTTGTAGTTCTGACCATCTCTGCTATAACCAGTGTATCCATCACGCCCTTGCACGCCGCGACCCCTTCCCAGGGCCAGCGCCTTGGCTGCTGGTGGCTGCGCCACTTCCTCCGGCTGACGCGCGTTGGTTTTGGGCGCGTGGGTCGTTGACAGTGCACCTGAAGCATCAGCCCCCGGTCGCGCGGACGAATGGGCGCCCCGACCAATCCCGGCTCGGGGTTGCACCCCCGTTGCCCCCGACCCCGCTACCACCTGCCTTGGAGGGAGTAGACCGCCCCGTCCGCCCCCACCGACCGGCATGGCACCGCGGCCAACGCCACTAGCACCAGCGACTGGTGACGCTGCACGACCAGCTGCTCCTGCCGCGGCGGCATTTGCCGGCAGAGCGCTGCGACCAACTCCGGCAGAGGCCGAGGCCCCAATGGTGGTAGGGGGCCCTCGCTTGGATGGCGGCAGACCACGACCCGCCATGCCGTCGGCGGTTGAGATCCTCCTCGCCCGTCCTGTGCCGAGCGAAGGAAATCCTGGACTAGAAACCCTAGACTCAATCGTAGGAAGAACTGTCTGTGGCGATACATGCACGTACGTCCGCTCTGGGCTGCGCGAGGCTTGGGCCTCTGGTTGGGCCTCGCCCGCACCAGGAGAACCCACGATCGTCGCAACATTCAAACCCGCATCCAGCTCAGGTCCACGGCCCAATAACGCATTCAAACGAGCCCGTCTGGCTGCTCGAACATCGTTCGCCGATCTCGCCACCGGCGATCTTGGCGGCGGCGATGGCCGGCAAAAATTGCCTTTCTTCTTCTTCCTTGTGACACGAGTCCAATTTTCCGGCAAAAAATCATACAAAGTTACAGGGTCTCTCTTTACCTTGGGAAGCGGGCCAATCCACGGCTTCATGGCCGCCTTGGAAGTCGAAGTTTTTGAACGACGTCGATCGCCTGTACTCGTGGACACCGGCAATGGATCGGCATCCGGTGAGGCCAACCGCGTTCCGGTGACCATGTTGATGATGGGGATGTGGCACTCCGCCTGATCCTTGTCGTCACTCTCCAAGAGCACCCAAAAACGTCCACCCGGTCGCGCATGGACCACCGGTTCCGTCAAATCGATCATCACCGGTGTCTTCGATCGTAAATCCAACTGCACACAATCGCCAACAACGACATCATAAACATCAAGTTTGAATTTAGAACCTACCTCAATCATGTCGCCGTCCGGTAGATAATCCCCGGCGAGGATGTCATTCTCCAGATCGAGAAGAACCAGCCACCGTGAATGCGGTGTGAATCGAAGCCTTCCTTCGATCCAGATGTCTGAATCCGTCTCGTCGGAGAAGATCACCTGCCATTGAGACCACGTTCTCCCCTCCTGTCCGATCTCACCGTGCGGCCGATCCCTACGGTCACCGCCCGATCTCGTCGACCCCCCCTTTCCTCCGGATGGCACCGCGAGGGACTTGGGAGATCGCGAACGGATCAGATGGGGCTCCTTTGCGCATCCAGACGGAGAAGATCGAGACGCCGACGATGGTACTCCAGCCGCCTCGGGCGGCCTTGTCTCCGCCTCACTCATCCCCTCCGAAAGTAATCAGGCTTGCTCTTCACCAAGCTTTAAAATGGGAGAGATTTTCACTTCCCGGCCTCTGCACCAACCAGGGATGCATACGACCATTTTAGTATGAGTACCAAGATAAACATGGTCCTCAGAATTTTTTTAAATGAGTATCAAGATATTTCTTGATGATAGGTTCCACCACACACCAAGCTTGATCCTCAATAAACGGGGGAAAACCCCTTTGCATCACCTGTCAATTCTAGGAATTGAACTCGGGTCGCTAGGCTGCACAACCGCATGCCCAACCACTGAGCCAAAGCTCTCTTTGCAAACATGGTTGGACTATCGAACGTTATTTGGATGTTGGATTGGCATGATTCTTACAATTATCTCACAGGAGGTAGATTGGGTTCTTATTCGTTCTTGCACTGACATAACAAAAATCAGATTAAACGGAAACTAAGATTAGCGAGCAAGCTCGGAAATTAAAATTTTGAAGGCGGAGGAAAAGCGAAGATAGTGTTTCTTCCGGAGATACACACACGAAGAAAAGGTGTAATACTATAGGTTCATGAGCCAGGAACCCATAGGACACGAGCTCAAATGATTTTAGACGAACAGTAAATCAGAAACAAATAACGAAGAAAATTCAAAAAATCTATTCTTTTTTGTCTACATCAAAGATGAACAAGTTTTCTACGTGCATGCAAACTTTCATATATATTTTTTAGAACTCAAAAAAGAACTTTCATTTTTTTTTAGTCTAGCAATGCAAACTTTCATGACAATATGATATTAGGGGTCAGGAGGTAACCAAATCCGGCCCATTAACCTGATGGCCCAGTATCGATCGGTGTCCCGTGCCCATTATGTCTCGTGCGGGTGCAGTCCAAAAAGGATAAGAACAACCTTAGAAAATGTCGTTTCAAACTTATAAAATGCTCCTCTCAGATGCCAGACGCACCGGTCTGCGAGCCAGTCTCTGTCGAGAAATATACTGTTCGATCAGTATTCTACGATCCATATTTTTTTTTCTCACCAACGCTCTTTTCTCAAAGCGCATGATGCTCTCCATCTCATTCATACTGGTACTCCATTATCTGAGTAGTAAGTTTGTTTCAAACATTTTTCTTCGTACAAGTTTGTTTCAAACTTTTAAAACGCAGTAGTACTAGATTATCCTCATCAGTAAAGCCCCTTTTTTTCCACTGCAATGTTTTCGACAGCCCACTGGGAAGATATCCTACAGTGGCCACTTGGTCAGTGTAAAACTTCTGACTAATTATATGATACGGACCAAGTAATTATGACTTGTTTCACACGAACGAAGCATAGACATTTCAACAAGAGAACAGCAACAAGCAAGTAGAGTACACATTGCTGCGATTATCTTTGTTTAACCCAATTCCCCAAACCCACCCACCTCCACCCCCTTGGAAAGCCCAACACCGAACCAGCACCGCAGTTTTTAACCCTCCCCTCCCTAGTATCCTGTGCACAATTATAACCACCTCCTCTTTTCACCCTCCCAACACACAACCACGCACCATGGTAAAAATGGAAAAGAACACAGAGAGAGATTAAACAAAAACAAAGGTACAGTAAGCATAAAATAACAAAGGCATCCACCACACCACCCTGCCGTATTGTGACACTTTAGACCGACCCAAGAGGGATCACAAGAGAGGGCTTAAAATTTTAAACACCGTTTAAGAATCCCAACACTTGGAAATGGGCGCTGGCTTGCCTCTCTCATCACACATTAAGCCATCTTTTACTTTAAACACATTCCCCCATGAGACTTGCTTGCCTACCCTCCGATACCATCAAATTTTTGCCCTTCCCAAGGGATCCTGGGCCGGGGTGGTGGGAATTGGCGGTGGTGCCCCTGGGGTTTTGCCAAGGGTTGTGACGATCGCCTAGGGTTTAGAGGGTAAATGTGAGTTCTGGGGGAGTGTGTTTATGGATTTGTACTGTTGGGATTAATGGGGATAAGCGGCTGTGTTTATTGGTTAGATGGGCTAAGTTGGTGCCAATCCCAATGGGGGTGCCGCTGGGTTTTTGCTTGTATTGCAGCCCATTTAAGTGTAGGCCCAATAAGTAGTTTTGGGACGTTTAAACATCGATAATGTTGAAGTTTTGACTTCAGCTTTTTTAAAAAGACAAATCGAACATTTTATTGAAAAAATCATGTTGTCGCCAATGACAATTCCTTGCACAACCATGGCAAATCCTGGCAAAAAATGAACGTGGCAAGAATTTGTCATGCTTGCTAAATGAATTTGTCATCCTCGCGACAACATAAGTTGCCATCTCATACGTTTGATTTCCCATGCTAAAAAATCTATCGTTTAATTTGTAGCAAAATCCTTAAATATCTTAACTCCCAAAAAGGAATATTTTGTTCCAGAGAAACATTCAACCTATTTATAATCAATCATAGCAGTACAGAGAACACAAGAGATAACAGAAATTATAACCGGATCCATGAACCACCTAGCGACGACTACAAGCATTGAAGCGAGCCGAAGGCATGTCGCCGTCATCGTCCCTCCCTCACTAGAGTCGGGCAAACCTTATTGTAGTAGACAGTCGGAAAGTCGTCGTGCTAAGGTCCCATATGATCAACACACCGGAGTAGCAACCATCGTCGATGAAAAGAGTCGTAGATCAAAAGAATCAAATATGTAAACACACGAACAAAAACGAACGAAGATTGGATCCAAACAAACGCATAGTGATGTTTTATCCCATTTTGCTAAGTTTCCTCTGTTTTCATCATGGTCCAACAACGGAACATCAAGAGCGGCGGCTCCTCAAAACCTTCATAATTAGTGCAACTTCCAAAATTTTGAACTTTAAGATGGATCTTTCTCTTCCTATTTTCGTTTTAGATTCTTTAGTCCATTGTATTTTACCATTGCTCCAAAATATTATTTTTGTGATCAAGAAAACATTGATTTTATCGGCTAATTCAAAATGAGTTGTTGAAGGTAGCTTGGTCGGCATAGCTTTGTGAGTCAAGTTTATTTACTTTGTACTCCCTCCGACCTAGGTTACATGCTCGGGGTGGTTTTTAGGTCTTCAATTTGACTAAAGAAACATATGATTATATAGCATTAAAAGCATATTATAAATATATTGATTTGCTGACATATGACATGTATTTTGTTAGTCAAATTGACAACCTAGAAACTAGCACACATCTAATGCACCCATCCGCGCGGAGTAGTAGTTTTTTGCTTGTTTCGTTGTCGTTCGTTTCACCACGCGCATAAAATGGAAATAACCCATGCTTTCCTATCTAGCTTTGACGGTTCAAACCACATCAAGTTCTTGCGTTGCTTCTACTAGTATTATGTGTTCCAATATACACACATGGGGTCATATATTGTTGGGTTTGACATTAAGGGTTTAATAGTATTGAACAAAGGGATTTATATCTTTATTGTGTTGCGACAATGTTAACCAGATGAGCATATTTTCACAACAAATATGTCTTTCTTACCAGAACTACATTTAGGCTATCTTGATGGCCTTTTTTGGAAGTGGTACTCCTTCATTTCATCCAAAAAAGTAGGGGGGGGGGGGCATTGTTTGTTTCTTTAAGACAAAAATCTAATTGGAAATATGCCCTAGAGGCAATAATATTTGTATTATTATATTTCCATATTCATAATTATGGTGTTTATGTTCTATTCTATAACTGATATGATCCTGGGATATGTGATTCAGTGGAAAACTCATATGCACGTGCGGAATTATAAACGATTAAATAAAAGGTTCCTAGTCTTGCCTCTACAACTAGCTCAAGTGTTGTTGGTGATCATGTTTCCCGGATCTTAAGATATCGTTAAGTGTAATGATAGTCCTAAAATAACATTGAGATTATGACATTGGAAGAAAGATCATATTGAATCGACTCAAACTTATGAATTAAGTTTGTATCGTATGTAATCAATTGTAATAACACAGAGTGTTAATGTCTGATCTTGCTCCTTAGACCATGAGAGGGTACAAGCCACCTTCAGGAATGACCCCGCGATGAAAGCAATCTACATCTACATGATTCCAAGATGGTATGTTGTAGTCACTTCTTACAGTACGGTAGGCTTTGGGGTTGCTCAAACGTCACATGTAACACGGTGATCATAACGACAACTTACAGGTTTAGTCTAGTGATTACTATGATTCACTCCAGTGCACCATGTTAACTTGCATGGGTCCTGAACTACAAAAGCATTTTGAATGATCCGCTACTCAATTTATAATTGGGTCACTGGAAGTTCTGTACAAGAAGCAAGCAAGGACCGATCATTTTGAATTAACCAATGCCTTGATTGAATGCAAGATGAAAGAAGGTTCCTCAATGAATGAGCATATAGTAAAGCTTGCTGGCTATGTTGATAGACTGACTCATCTGGAATTTGGATTTCCTCCAACACTCGGTATAGATATTGTGCTTACTTCACTCCCCCATCTTACGGTCACTAGTACAATGAGGTGCTATACAAACGGTTTTAACCCCTTTTCGCGACAACATTTGGAATCGTCACCTAGTGAGTGACTGCGGTAGGGGGGTCCTTCCCACATGACCCAGAAACCGTCAGGGATAGGTAGCCTTGATGCATACACTTGTCCCTATATAAACGTTTCTAATATCTCAAATATCCCAAACGCTTCATTCTTGCTACTCATTTGTGCTTGCATTGCCATCACAGTCGGAGTTTTGTGGTTTTACCTAAAACCAGGCAGATTCCAGGCACGTACCAAACTGGCTCTACATTTATGATGCCTGGCACATCACAAACAGTTCATGATTATAAACTGTGTACGATAGATAGACAATCACACACATTTAGTTTTCCCGCATGCACCTTATGTGCTAGTGTCTAACATCACACACGCTTTGCAAACGGCAACTGTGTGCATTGTTACACACGTTTCTTCTCCGTGAACCATGTCAGATTATGATGTATATCGCACACGTTGTGCTTTATTGACCATGTGCGCCGTAATGACCTGTGTTGGGGATATGACTATTGGGTATGACCCGCCCAGGAGGGGCCGGGTTAAACAATGGCGGTTCATCAATACAAAGCCCATGAAGATGTTGAAGATGGCGGTTCATGAAGCAGACTTGCTAAGGGCCCAAACCCCAAAGGCAACTTAAGGCCCATAGGGGTAAACTGCCATATGTGTATGACTTATATTGTAAGGCAAGTATACTTAGTCACCGAGCTGGACACGTTGTTTATGAGCTGACCGGGACTCCGGGAGCCGCTGGGCGTCAACCTGTGTATATAAAGGGACGACACAGCGGCGGTTTAGGGTAAGAAACAAGAGATCGAAAGCTAGGTCAAGCAGATTCGCTCCCTGGTAATTGAGACATAAGCAATACCACCTCAAACTGGATTAGGCCTTTACCTTCACCGCAAGGGGCCGAACCAGTATAAACTCCATGTGTCCTTTGTCCCGTTTAACCCCTTTAAGCTAACCTAGTTGTGATGGCTCCACGACTAAGTCCTCACACTAGGACATCTGCCATGACAATTCCACGACAGTTGGCGCCCACCATGGGGCCAGCGCATGGTGGTTTCGAGTTCTTGAAGGGAAGCTTCGAAGGGATCAAGGGATATGCTGTGGGCCGGATGACCAAGAGTCATCACGACAAGCTCTACATCGACGATGCAGACTAGGGCCCCGAGGCCGGCTCAATTGAGTACTGGTACCGGGTCCCCTTCGGCGGAATCCACGTTTTCATCAGCAAGATCGGCGAACCGGGCCCTGAGCTGGACATATGCACCGACATCATCGAGACGGCTCAGCGTGCGTGACCTGCCCGAGTTCAGCCCGCCATGAAGCGTGCCTTTGTGGGATTCATCCATGGGGCGGAATCTGAGGATAGATCTGTGTCTGGTGGTGAGGCGGTTGTCTACTCCGGTGGTGAGTCGTCCACTGGTGAAACTGATTCGCTGTACCAACTGCAAGATGTCTGGCTTGGGGGCTATTCCGATGGCGACAGTATTTTGGACCCCTATGAGCCGCCAAATAGGGTCGCCATTTTCATGGTCGGTACACAGCCAGTGCAGAATTCTTTGACTGCGGTAGCAATGATCTCCGGGTCAGCAACGGCAATGGCAGCCGGGGCAGGAGGCCCTGTGCTCCCACCGGCTCAGGTTTTGACTGACTTGCTGGATAATTTGACAACATTGTTAACAACGGAGGTTAACTCGGCAAATCAAGTCCAGCACAACGCGGAGGTTGCAAAGTTGCATGATGAGATAGCACAGGCCAAGGATGGGTTGAATGCAGAGAACGTCAGAATGGCCACGGAGCGGGCTGCTTTAGATGCTCAGGCACAACGGATTTAGTCAGAGGCTTTCCGGCTTACAATGGATCAAAACGCTTCAAATGAAGTCATGAGGAGGAGGTATCAGTCTCGTCTACCTTCAGTTTACGAGGCAAGAAACCTCTTTAGCACGCCTGGAGCAGGGACCCATAACCAACCAGAGATAAACCAGGTTGAAGCGCCGGCTCGGTCGTGCATGACGGAGCCATTCCGTCTGACTACTACTCCGCCTTAGTATGTACCGACACCACCGGGTCATTATTTTAATCCTTTGGATAACATGATTGCTACGGAGACACGGCTGGCGGCTCTATCGGTTGAAGGCGAATCACCGGCAGCGATGGAAATATGACGAGACGGGGAGCTGCTCCAGACGGCTGTGGCTCAACAGGCGGCTTATTCATATAGTTGGGACCGTATCCACTCCATGCCATGCCCAAGCAAAAGTTATAGAAGGCATATTGATGAGCCGGCCGTGTCAAGCAGTGGACGAAATCGCAACCCGCCCCATGGGTATGACCCGGCACGTGGTGGAGGTAATGCTAAGAATGTTGTGGATCAGGGTAGAGCGCGTTGGGAGGCTGAGTTGGCAGCTCAATACGCGGCTCGTCAGCATTCTCCGGTTCATCCAACAAATTCGGTGGAGACAGGCGTGACCTTCAGAACTTTGGGTGTACCATGTTTAATGTCGGCTCTACGTAATGAGCGTTTGCCTAAGGATTTCAAGGGTCCTCGCAAGGTGCCTAACTACACTGCTGACTTACCCCCTGAAGCTTGGGTTGAGAGTTACGAGATGGCCATGGAACCGCTGGATGTTAGCGATGCTGCATGTGCTAAGTATTTCACCATGATGTTGGATGAGATGGACCGAACTTGGTTGAAAGGGCTACCTGCCAACTCCATTGGGCCGTGGGCCGAGTTAAAAGCCCGGTTTATTCAGAATTTTAAAGATATGTGCAAGCAACCTATGTCAATTGTGGATTTGGACGCCTGTGTCCAGGAAGAAGGCGAGTCAACAACCCATTGGGTGCGCCGGGTCTCAACTATCCTGCACTCTTTGGATCGCATCAATGCCGGCTCAGCAGTATTGATGTTAGAGAAGAATTGCCCTTTTTTGCCCCTTAAAGTGAAGCTAGGGCGGCTCAAGCGCAACTGCAGTGACATGGGGGAGCTGATAGCGGCTCTGGTTAAGTATGCCGACTCTGATCTAATGATGAAAAGCCGGGAAAGGGAAAGAAGAGTGGCAATACCAAGGGGCAACATCATAAACCGGCGAGTCAGGGGGCAATGGTAAGCGCAAGGCTGATAATAGTTTGGATTTTGTGGCTAATACCAACACACAGAATAATGGCCAGCGTCGTAAGGGAAAGCCACCTCCCCGGTTTGGAGGGTCAAGTTTTAATCTTGAGCAGATGCTGAATCAGCCCTGCCCGAAACATAGTACATGGGAAAGGCCGTCCGCTCACCTCTGGAAGGATTGCTTCATTATGAAATAGTACAAAAATTCCGATCTTTTCCAAAATAATCATGGGCCGGGCGGCTGCTCAGGTTCTGGTTCTCACGGTCCGGGTTATGGTGGTGGCGGTTCTAATTCCGGTTTCCAAGGCCAGGGCAATCAAGGTGGTTATAATCAACAGCCTGGTCAGGGGGCTCAGCAGCAGCAACAGTCTAGTTATCAGAGTAATCGAAAGCAGTTGAGTAGTGGGCAATATCACGTCTTCACCACAAGTCTATGCAAGTGGGATCAAAAGCTCCATAAAAGGGCTCTGAACACCGTTGAGCCGGCGATTCCCCGTTACTTACGTTGGTCTGAGCAGCCCATTGTGTGGAGTCGAGAGGACCACCCGCCCCGGATTGATAATCTGGGTCATTTGGCTTTGGTGGTGGCGCCTCAGGTTGGAGGGTACAAGTTCACTAAGGTACTCATGGATGGAGGTAGCAGCATCAATATCCTTTACTATGATACCTTTCGTCGTATGGGGTTAACTGATAAAAATCTTAAGCCATCCAATACTGTTTTCCATGGAGTGGTACCTGGTAAGTCGGTGTATCCTGTAGGCAAGATTAATTTGGAAGTAGCCTTTGGGGATGAACATGATTCCAGGGCCGAGAGACTAACCTTTGAAGTGGTCAAGATTAAAAGCTCGTATCACACTCTGTTTGGACGGCCGGCTTATGCCAAGTTCATGGCTCGGCCTTGTTATGTTTATCTGCAGCTCAAGATGCCTGGTTACAAGGGGACCATCACAATGCATGGAAACCGGAAGATAGCTTTGGAGTGTGAAGAACGTGACGCTGCTTATGCTGAGTTTGTTTGTGCAATAGAGGAACTGAAGTTCTACAAAGACAACGTTGACCCGGCGAATATGACATCTTTGAAAAAGCCAACTACAGAGCATGATCCGGTATTAAAATTTAAGTCAGCCGATGACACTAAGCTAGTTGACTTTGTTCTGGGTGATTCATCCAAGCAGTTCAGTATCAGTGCTAACCTGGATCCAAAATAGGAAAGCGCGCTCATCGAGTTCATCCATGAGAATCGGGACATCTTTGCATGGAAACCTTCTGATAAGCCAGGTGTACCGAGAGAACTCGCTGAGCACACTCTTAATATTGATCCAAAGTTTAAGCCGGTCAAGCAATTCCTTCGTCGCTTCAATGAGGAGAGGCATAAGGCCATTGGTGAAGAAGTGGCCCGGCTCTTGGCGGCTGGGTTCATTGTTGAAGTCTTTCATCCTGAGTGGTTGGCTAACCCGGTGCTGGTACTGAAGAAGAATGGCACTTGGCGTATGTGTGTGGACTACACGGACTTAAACAGGGCCTTCTGGCTGATCCTTTTGCTCTCCCTCATATTGATCAAATCATTGATGCTACGGAAGGTTGTGAGCGTTTGAGCTTTTTTGATGCTTATTCTGGTTATCATCAGATCAAGATGACAGTTAAGGACCAGGAGAAGACGGCTTTCATCACTCCTTTTGGAGCCTTCTGCTATGTGTGTATGCCTTTCGGGCTCAAGAGTGCCCAGGCGACTTACCAGCGTTGTGTAGAATTGTTTTCATGATCATATTGGGCGCAATGTTCATGTTTATGTGGATGATATTGTGGTGAAATCTAGAAAGAAGGAAACTTTGATAGATGATTTGAAGGAGACCTTTGACAATCTCCGGGTCTATAAGATGATGCTTAACCTGACCAAGTGTGTTTTTGTTGTGCCAGCAGGAAAGCTTTTGGGCTTTCTGGTTTCTCAACAGGGTATTGAAGCTAACCCGGAAAAAATTAAGGCTACTACTGCCCTGGCTAAGCCGGCGTGTGTCAATGATGTTCAACATTTGGCGGGTCGTATTGCGGCTTTAAGCCGGTTCATAAGCCGACAGGGAGAGAAGGCTATCCATTTGTATCAGATGATGAAAAAGACAGATAATTTTGTCTGGAGTGATGCTGCTAATGAAGTGTTTGAAGCCTTGAAGAAAAAGCTGGATAAGCCACCGGTCCTTGCTGCTCCTATTGATAAAGAGCCGTTGTTATTATACGTGGTCTCTAATGCCTGATCTATCAGTGTAGCTATTGTGGTGGAATGGAAGGAAGCAGGCAAGGAATATTCGGTTCAAAGGCCGGTTTATTAGATCGGTGAAGTGCTTATTGAGTCCAAGCAGAGATATCCGCATTGGCAGAAGCTTGTCTATTGGGTGTCCATGGCTAGTCGAAAGCTCAAGCAATATTTCTTCGGTCATCCTATCACTGTGGTTAGTTCTGCTCCTTTAGGGGATATTATTCAAAACAGAGAAGCCACATGTAGAGTAGCCAAGTGGGCTATTGAGCTTGGACCTCATGGTTTGAAATATATGCCTTGCACGGCCATCAAATCCCAAGAACTCGTGGATTTCATCAATGACTGGACAGAGCTGCAGATGCCTGAGGACAAGTCGGATAACACATA
The DNA here is from genome assembly GCF_018294505.1 of Triticum aestivum. Classification (NCBI taxonomy): domain Eukaryota; kingdom Viridiplantae; phylum Streptophyta; class Magnoliopsida; order Poales; family Poaceae; genus Triticum; species Triticum aestivum. The sequence goes on from NC_057813.1 coordinate 485,368,437, forward strand.
TTGGACTATTCATTTTTATGGGTCCAGGCAATTGGAGGGCTCGGGGGCTGGAGTTGTCTTGACTTCCCCATGAGGTGATAAATTCTGTTATGTCTTAAGGTTGATGTTCCCTTGTACTAACAATGCAACTGAGTATGAAGCCTTGCTCCATGGTCTTCGGATGGCTAAGGATATGAATTTAAGACGGGTGAGATGTTTCGGTGACCCATATTTGGTGGCGCAACAAGTTTCAGGCAAATAGGATTCTAAAGATCCACTCATGGTGGCTTATCATCATGAGGTTGCTGTTATTGCTGGTCATTTCAAAGGTTATCAAGTTGAACATATTGATCGCAGGAAGAATGAGGCGGCTGATGCTTTGAGCGGGTTAGGATCCCAGCGTAGCCGGTGCCACCTAACACTTTCTTGGATATTCTGCATAACCCTTCAGCCAAATTGTTAACAGAAGAAGATCTTGCTGTTCCTGACCTGGAGGTGCAGTTGGTGGCGGCTCTTCACGCTATTCCTGATTGGACAGTTCCATACTTGGCCTATATGACCCGGGGCGAGTTACCTGAGGATGAAACCTTGGCCAGACAGATAACCCGGCAGTCTAAGTCGATGACAATTGTCAACTGAGAGTTGCACCATTGTAGTGTTACTGGGGCGTTTCAACGTTGTGTTTCTCCTGAAGAGGGCTATGAAATTCTTCGCGAGATTCATGAAGGAGATTGTGGTCATCATGCCGCCTCTAAGTCTCTCTTCGCTAAATCTTTTCGTCATGGATTTTATTGGCTGACGGCTCATGCTGATGCAGAGGATTTGGTCAGTAAATGTGATGGTTGTTAGAAATTTTCATGACGAGCTCACGTGCGGGCTCAAGAATTGAGGATGATTCCAATTACTTGGCCGTTTGCAGTCTAGGGGCTTGATATGGTTGGGCCTTTCAAAAGGTCCAAGGATAAAAAGACCCACCTTTTGGTGACAGTTGACAAATTCACAAAGTGGGTCGAAGCAGAGCCAGTTAGTAAGTGTGATGCGGCAACAGTGGTTCAGTTCATTAAAAATGTGGTTTTCCGCTTTGGCTTTCCCCACAACATTATAACTGATAATGGCACTAATCTGTCAAAGGGAGCTATGAAAGAGTTTTGTCAATGTGAGCGTATTCGACTTGATGTATTATTAGTAGCTCACCCCTAATCCAATGGTCAAGCTGAGAGAGCCAATCAAGAAATTTTGAGAGGCATCAAGCCCCGGCTTATGGTTCCTTTGCAGAGAATGCCGGGTTGTTGGGTGGAGGAGTTACCCACCATGTTATGGAGTATCAATACTACACCCAACAGATCTATGGGTTACACACCTTTCTTCATGATTTCCGGAGCAGAGACGGTTCTCCCTAGTGACATCCGTCATGACTCGCCCCGTGTGGCGGCTTATGTTGAAGATGACAATGAAAAAGCACGTCAGGATGCACTTGACATGTTAGATGAGGAGTGCGACCTCGCGGCGGCTTGTTCGGTGATTTACCAACAAGATTTACGTTGTTATCATAGCCGCCGGGTTAAAACCAGAACCTTTCAAGATGGCGACTTGGTGCTCTGGCTTATCCAGGATCAATCTGATATGGACAAGTTATCCCCACCTTGGGAAGGGCCCTTTGTGGTCAGCAAAAATCTGAACAATGGGTCATACTACCTTATTGATGTTCGAGGCCACAAGGACTCACACACGTCGGAGGAGGAGACCCGCTGGCCATGGAATATTGCTCATCTTTGCCCTTATTACACCTGAGCCAGCGGCTCTTGTGATGTACATACGTTATCAGTGTATATATTATCATGAATATGATAAAGCCGACATCCCTAATAAAGCAGGGCATCTGTCGTTTCATTTCGCGTAATAGTGAGTATTTATTGATACTGCATATGATTACATGGGGGCTTCCTGTTCAACGAGCGAAGCTATGATTACCCTTTAATCCGGCTTATACGCCATGTTTACAAAAACACTTGGGGGCTTGCTACCCAGGATAAAGGGACCAACGAGAGTCTGTTGCAAAGCACAACTCAAACATAGGTACCCTGCTTTGATATCATTTGGGGGCGACCTGCTTAATGAGCAGAGCCTTGATTATCCTCTTGATCCGGCTTGTATACCCTTAATAAAATGTTACTTGGGGGCTCTTTGTTCAACGTACAAGAGTTTTTATGACCCTTGTAATAGGCTTAAAAGCCAGGCTTAGAAGCCAGGTGTATTCACCTTAAAACCCAGGCTATCCTGCCTTTTTAAGTCTGCCACTCTGCCTAGATTGATTGGAATGACCCGTTGTACTTTTGTCAGTCAATCTTATATAAGACCCTGAACTTGTCAAAGTTAAAATTACGATTGGTCATGTGAGGCCCGACTTACAAGGTTTGCCTGAAGGTTTAACTCAGTGGTTGTGCAGCCCTTTGAAATCGCTTGAGATTTTGGCTTGGCGGCCTATGAAAGCCTTGTTTTTCTGTTTTATTGTTTTCTATTCGAACTTTTTGGGTTCATCTCTGTACCACATTGACATATGGTTTAAAAACCGATTCATGCCATGTAGCCTTAATTTCTATTATTCATATTTCAGTATATCCGTGGTTTTTTGATAACCCGCCCTGGCTTTGGACTATAAGTCAGCAGCATATGATGATATTAAATACTTGGAAGCATTCTGCTCTAAGTTTTGGGATATTACCCCTTGCTACCTACGGCGTTGTAAGCCGGCAGAATATGACAATAAAATAGGGCATTATATGTTCAATCTTTTAGGTTATTACCCTTACTGCATTGGTATGATAAGCCGGCAGTGTGATCAAATATCACAAGTATGATATTTTTATGAGTATATATGATTATGTTTAAACCAACCCGGATCATGAATTGTTTGTCACCATTGGTTTTATATGGGGTATTATGACCCGCCCTGCGGTACCGCCAGGGCACTTGTGATCTATTAGTGTGCAGGATAAAGCTAATCTGCTTGACACTATCATAAGCATAAAGTGGTGGTTTTTCAACTGGTGGATCAGCAGTGTTGCACAAAACAAAACATGCATGATGGCACGACAGTTCAAAGTTTCACTAGCCTATTACATGACAAGTGATCCAAAATGATCAAGTGTTTTCAGAAGATCAAATATATGAACCGGCCAGCGGATCAATTTTCTTGGCCTTGACGGCTTGAAGCTTCTGGATCATCCCTCTTCGGTGATGATGAAGATGGCCACTGGTGATGGATCCCCCTCCGACAGGGTGCCGGAATAGGGTCTTGATTGGATTTTCATGGCTACAAAGGCTTGCGGCGGCGGAACTCCCGATCTAGGTTTCTTTTTGGGGGGTTTTGTATTTATAGGAATTTTTGGCGTTGGGAACAAGTTAGGGGGGGTCTCCGAGTCATCCACAAGGCAGGGGGCGCGCCCTCCACCCTCGTGGATGGCTCGGGACTCTTCTGGCCCAACTCTTCTGCTTCGGGGGCTTCTTCTGGTCGATAAAAAATCCATAAAAATTGGTAGGTCAATTGGACTCCATTTGGTATTCCTTTTCTGTAAAACTCAAAGACAAGGAAAAAACAGAAACTGGCACTGGGCTCTAGGTTAATAGATTAGTCCCAAAAATCATATAAAATAGCATATAAATGCATATAAAACATCCAAGATTGAAAATATAATAGCATGGAACAATAAAAAATTATAGGTACGTTGGATACATATCAAGCATCCCCAAGATTAATTCCTGCTCGTCCTCGAGTGGGTAAATGACAAAGACAGAATTTTTGATGTGGAATGCTACTTAACATATTTATCAATGTAATCTTCTCTATTGTGGCAAGAATATTCAGATCCATACTTCAAGCATACTAATAAAGCAATCATGTCTTCTCAAAATAACATGGCCAAAGAAAGCTATCCCTGCAAAATCATATAGTCTAGCTATGCTCTATCTTCATCACACAAAATATTTAAATCATGCACAACCCCGGTTTCAGCCAAGCAATTGTTTTATACTTTAGTATTCTCAAACCTTTTCAACTTTCACGCAATACATATGGTGGAATAGAATATGGTAGTTGTGGATAAGACAAAAAGGAGAAGATAGTCTCACATCAACTAGGAGTATCAACGGGCTATAGAGATGCCCATCAATAGATATCAATGTGAGTGAGTAGGGATTGCCATGCAACGGATGCACTAGAGCTATAAGTTTATGAAAGCTCAAAAAGAAACTAAGTGGGTGTGCATCCAACTCGCTTGCTCACGAAGACCTAGGGCAATTTGAGGAAGCCCATCAGTGGAATATACAAGCCAAGTTCTATAATAAAAAATTCTCACTAGTATATGAAAGTGACAACATAGGAGACTCTCTATCATGAAGATCATGGTGCTACTTTGAAGCACAAGTGTGGTAAAAGGATAGTAGCATTGCCCCTTCTCTCTTTTTCTCTCATTTTTTGTTTTTTTGTTTTTTTTGGGCCTTCTCTTTTTTTTGGCCTCTTTTTTTTATTTTTCGTCCGGAGTCTCATCCCGATTTGTGGGGGAATCATAGTCTCCATCATCCTTTCCTCACTGGGACAATGCTCTAATAATGAAGATCATCACACTTTTATTTACTTACAACTCAAGAATTACAACTCAATACTTAGAACAAAATATAACTCTATGTGAATGCCTCCGGTGGTGTACCGGGATGTGCAATGATTCAAGAGTGACATGTATGAAAGAATTATGAACGGTGGCTTTGCCACAAATACGATGTCAACTACATGATCATGCAAAGCAATATGACAATGATGGAGCGTGTCATAACAAACAAAACGGTGGAAAGTTGCATGGAAATATATCTCAGAATGGCTATGGAAATGCCATAATAGGTAGGTATGGTGGCTGTTTTGAGGAAGGTATATGGTGGGTGTATGGTACCGGCGAGAGTTGCGCGGCACTAGAGAGGTTAGCAATGGTGGAAGGGTGAGAGTGCGTATAATCCATGGACTCAACATTAGTCATAAAGAACTCACATACTTATTGCAAAAATCTATTAGTCAATGAAACAAAGTACTACACGCATGCTCCTAGGGGAAGGGTTGGTAGGAGTTAACCATCGTGCGATCCCGACCTCCACTCATAAGGAAAACAATCAATAAATAAATCATGCTCCAACTTCATCACATAACGGTTCACCATACGTGCATGCTACGGGAATCACAAACTTTAACACAAGTATCTCTCAAATTCACAATTACTCCACAAGCATGACTCTAATATCACCATCTTGATATCTCAAAACAATCATAAAGAATCAAACTTCTCATAGTATTCAATGCACTTTATATGAAAGTTTTTATTATATCCCTTTTGGATGCCCATCATATTAGGACTAAATTTATAACCAAAGAAAATTACCATGCTGTTTAAGACTCTCAAAATAATATAAATGAAGCATGAGAGTTCATCTATTTCTTCAAAATAAAACCACCGCCGTGCTCTAAAAAGATATAACTGAAGCATTAGAGCAAATGACAAACTACTCCAAAAGATATAAGTGAAGATCAATGAGTAGTCGAATAATTATGTAACTATGTGAAGACTCTCTAACATTTAAGAATTTCAGATCTTGGTATTTTATTCAAACAGCAAGCAAAAAAAAATAGACGCTCCAAGCAAAACACATATCATGTGGTGAATAAAAATATAGCTCCAAGTAAAGTTACCGATGAACAAAGACGAAAGAGGGGATGCCATCCGGGGCATCCCCAAGCTTAGGCTCTTGGTTTTCCTTGAATATTTCCTTGGGGTGCCTTGGGCATCCCCAAGCTTAGGCTCTTGCCACTCCTTATTCCATAGTCCATCAAATCTTTACCCAAAACTTGAAAACTTCACAACACAAAACTCAACAGAAAACTCGTAAGCTTCGTTAGTATAAGAAAATAAATCACCACTTTTGGTACTGTTGTGAACTCATTCTAAATTCTTATCGGTGTAATATATACTGTATTCCAACTTCTCTATGGTTCATACCCTCTGATACTGCTCATAGATTCATCAAAATAAGCAAACAACACATAGAAAATAGAATCTGTCAAAAACAGAACAGTCTGTAGTAATCTGTAACTCTCGAATACTTCTGTAACTCCAAAAATATATACAAATTATGAAAACCTGAGAAATTTGTGTAACAACCCATATCAAAAAGAATTATATCAAAAGCGCATTTTTGTGAATTATCAAAACTAATTTACTGGGCGCAAAAGTTTCTGATTTTCAGCAGGATCAACACAACTATCACCGTAAGATATCCCAAAGGTCTTACTTGGCACTTTATTGAAACAAAAGCTATAAAACATGATTAATAGAGTATCTTAATCATGTGAACACACAAAAACATTAGGGGTAAATATTAGGTTGTCTCCCAACAAGCGCTTTTCTTTAATGCCTTTTTAGCTAGGCATGATGATTTCAATGATGCTCACATAAAAGATAAGATTTGAAACATAATGGGAGCATCATGAAGCATATGACTAACATATTTAATCATAACACACTTCCTATGCCTAGGGATTTTGTGAGCAAACAACTTATGGGAACAAAAATCAACTAGCATAGGAAGGCAAAACATGCATAGCTTCAAGATTTTCAACACATAGAGTGGAAACTTGGTATTATTGCAATTCTTACAAGCATATATTCCTCCCTCATAATAATTTTCAGTAGAATCATGAATGAATTCAACAATATAACTACCACATAAATCATTCTTTTCACGAATAGTATTGGGAGCAAACTCAACAAAATAACTATCATGTGAGGCATAATCCAATTGAAAATTAAAATCATGATGACAAGTTTCATGGTTATCATCATTCTTTATAGCATACATGTCATCACAATAATCATCATAGATAGCAACTTTTTTCTCATAATCAATTGGAACCTCTTCTGAAATAGTGGATTCATCACTAATAAAGTCATGACCTCTCCAAATCCACTTTCATAATTAACACAATAAGATTCAACACCCTCCAAAATAGTGGGATCATTACTTCCTAAAGTTGACACTCTTCCAAACCCACTTTCATCAATATAATCATCATAAGTAGGAGGCATGCTTTCATCATAATAAATATTCTCATCCAAACTTGGGGGACTAAAAATATCATCTTCATCAAACATAGCATCCCCAAGCTTGTGGCTTTGCATATCATTAGCATCTTGGATATTCAATGAATTCATACTAACAACATTGCAATCATGCTCATCATTCAAATATTTAGTGCCAAACATTTTATTGCATTCTTCTTCTAACACTTTGGCACAATTTTCGTTTCCATCATTTTCGCTAAAGACATTAAAAAGATGAAGCATATGAGGCACCCTCAATTCCATTTTTTGTTTTCTATTATAGACTAAAGTAGTGATAGAACAAGAAACTAAAAGATTCAATTGCAACATCTAAAGATATACCTTCAAGCACTAACCTCCCCGGCAATGGCACTAGAAAAGAGCTTGATGTCTACTACGCAACCTTCTTCTTGTAGACGTTGTTGGGCCTCCAAGTGCAGAGGTTTGTAGGATAGTAGCAAATTTCCCTCAAGTGGATGACCTAAGGTTTATCAATCGTGGAGGCATAGGATGAAGATGGTCTCTCTCAGACAACCCTACAACCAAATAACAAAGGGTCTCTTCTGTCCCCAACACACCCAATACAATGGTAAATTGTATAGGTGCACTAGTTAGGCGAAGAGATGGTGATACAAGTGCAATATGGACGATAGATATAGATTTTTGTAATCTGAAACTATAAAAACAGCAAGGTAGCAAGTAACAAAAGTGAGCGAAAATGGTATTGCAATGCTTCGAAACAAGGCCTAGGGTTCATACTTTCACTAGTGCAAGTTCTCTCAACAATGATAACATAATTAGATCATATAACAATCCCTCAACATGCAACAAAGAGTCACTCCAAAGTCACTAATAGCGGAGAACAAACGAAAAGATTGTTGTAGGTTACGAAACAACCTTAAAGTTATTCCTTCCGATCAATCCATTGGGCTATTCCTATAAGTGTCACAAACAACCATATAGTTCGTAGTAAAATAACACCTTAAGACACAAACCAACCAAAACCCTAATTTCACCTAGATACTCCAATGTCAGCACAAATATCCGCGGGTATGATTATACGATATGCATCACACAATCTCAGATTCATCTATTCTAACCAACACAAAGAACTTCATAGAGCAAACAGAATGTTTCTACTTGAGAGTCAAGATGAAAACGTGTGACAACCCCTATGCATAAGTTCACAAGGTCACTGAACCCGCAAGTTGATCACCAAAACATAAATCAAGTAGATCACGTGAATATACCATTGTCATCACAGATAAGCACATGCAAGACATACATCAAGTGTTCTCAAATCCTTAAAGACTCAATCTGGTAAGATAACTTCAAAGGGAAAACTCAATCCATTACAAGAAGGTAGAGAGGGAGAAACATCATATGATCCAACTATAATAGCAAAGCTCGCGATACATCAAGATCGTGCCAAATCAAGAACACGAGAGAGAGAGAGAGATCAAACACATAGTTACTGGTACATACCCTCAGCCCCGAGGGTGAACTACTCCCTCCTCGCCATGGAGAGCGTCGGGATGATGAAGATGGCCACCAGTGATTGATCCCCCTCCGGCAGGGTGCCGGAACAGGGCCCCGATTGGTTTTTCGTGGCTACAGAGGCTTGCGGCAGTGGAACTCCCGATCTGGGTTTCTTTTCGGGGGTTTATGTATTTATAGGAATTTTTGGCATCGGGAACAAAGTCAGGAGGGTATCCGAGTCATCCACGAGGCAAGGGGCGCACCCATGGGGTAGGGCGCACCCTCCACCCTCGTGGATGGCTTGGGACTCTTCTGGCCCAACTCTTTTGCTCCAGGGGCTTCTTCTGGTCCATAAAAAATCCACAAAAATTGGCAGGTCAATTGGACTCCATTTGGTATTCCTTTTCTGTAAAACTCAACAACAAGGAAAAACCGAAAGTGGCAGTGGGTTCTAGGTTAATAGGTTAGTCCCAAAAGCATATAAATGCTTATAAAACATCCAAGATTGATAATATAATAGCATGGAACAATAAAAAATTATAGATATGTTGGAGACATATCGGCTATAGCTTTATTCATATCCATCAGGTTCAAACAACCAATGCATTATTCGATTCACAGGTACATATGTTTAAGAATTACATAAGCACCAAATAAAGAATGACAAACCGGGGTTCTATACTTGTACTGTTACAGATGGTAAAGAAAGAGGCGCCATGCATTTTGGTTGCTGGACAAGGTGAAGCAGAATGGCCCTATTGTGCTCTCCTGGATGCAGAAGGCATGCATAACTCTAGTCCAACCCCTTGTGATAGCCAACCACCAATCATGTAGTTTGAGAGGTAATCTTGAGTAAACTGCTTCAGGATCCACTACAAAGGAAAAAAGATTCAGACATTGTCATCTAACACAACTCATTACGGGCAATAAAAAAATAACGAGCCGGGGAGGGGAATTAGAAGCCACCCCCCGTTTGCTTTATAGGAGAAAACTCCGAGTGGGACGTCGAACCCGGGTCTGGTGACAGCAACCACAGTGCTATCCACCACTACGCCACGGCTTACATCCCTTACGGGCAGTAAAAAGAAGGCTACACAGTTCTTACTTACCATCCCGCAGTTCACTGTTGTCTTGCATAAAGTGTAAACAAATAGTTTAATTGACATCTTTTGACCCATTTTAATAACAATCTTTATCAGTTTCCTCACTTGATGCTAGTTCATGAATATCTCATTGCCCCATATGCAGGAAGGGCCGAAGTGTGGATCTTTGGCAATGACATATGTATCTAAAAGCACCAAGTTAATATTAGAAGCTAAACAACAATTGCAAAATGATGTAGTACAACACTCCCTCCATCCCATTATATAAGATTTTGTTGCATGTATATCTAGACATCATCAGAACATTAAGGTAACACTCTTCCTTCTTGCTATGTAGCCTGGGATTGCATATTTAGTCATTCAGTACAATGCATGTTGCTATGTAGCCTCAGATATATTAAATATGGCCCTAGTTAACCTACTGATAAATGGGGTTACAAATATATTAAGTGAAATGTCCGATTCAACGATTAATCCCTTATCAGCCCCTAGGCTATATGGTACCAGCTACCGATATCTGAACAGTGAGTACATATAAGCAATGCGATGAAACTAACCTCGATGGAAAACTACACTGTTCTCAATATTGTCCTGTATGAGTACGTATAAAGGCATGTTAAGCACAACAGGCTAAACATCAACCAAATATATCCATGGTAGACAACATAATCTACAAATGATAGTTTCAGTGTGCAAGCTTAAGCATGCTAGTTAAGCAAAACAAGAAGTGGAAATGTGTGTTAACTTTATCAGGCATAAAATTTGAAAACAAGCAAATAGTCATTCAAATTAGTATTGTGCAGGTCTAAAGTACACTAGTTATTGTTAAAAAAAGAAAATGCATGTTAACTGCAACATCCTTAACAACAACCAAATATCGTAATTCATAGTGGTATTGTTGAAACTGTTATTGATGAAATTGAGCTGCACGGCAAAAAGTTCACATATAGAGCATCACATCATGAAGAACTGAAATAAATAAGGGATAAGGCCATCTCTAGCCGATCCTTTAAAAGTAACAAACTAAAACCCTTAGTGTGTGTGTGTGTATGTGTGTGTGTGTGTGTCTATATATATATATATATATATATATATATATATATATATATATATATATATATATATATATATATATATATAAACACTATTCTGATCACGGGATCAGAATAATATTCTGATCACAACCTGACCTGCCCCGCTAGTAGTACATTAAACTTCCCCGCGAATTAGGTTGAACTTCTGCCAACATTGCCCAAACGGGGCTTGCGATATACCGTTGGAAAGCTATGGACACCAATATCATGACCCAACTTAAATTTTTAGCAAAATATAAGCGGTTTAAGAGCAGTTTTGAAAAATGTTTTTTCTTCGCACAAAAAACGTGAATCGTATTTTTGATCGCATTTCTAAACCGTTTATCGGAATGAGGCATATAATATGGCGTTGGAAATCTGCTGTAAAACCACTCCTTCCACATGTTGAAAGTTTTTTCTAATTCCCTATGGTTAAAGAGTAATTTGAAAAAACATAAAATTTCGTAAACCGAACAGCTGAGTTTGTTTTTTCGATGTCATTTCTAAACGCCTAATCCAATGGAGGCATATGATATGGCGTTGGAAAGCTTATGAAAATGCGCTACTTTTTCATCTTTAAAGTTTTTTTTCTAATTTTGAATGGTTTAAGAGTAATTTAGAAAAAGGTCCAAGTCCTACCGAGTTCATATTTTCGAGCTAATTTTTTAATGTGCGTCCGAATGCAGCAAATAATATGGTGTTGGAAAGCTTTAACAAATGCAAAACTTTTTGGTATGTATTGTTTCTCCCAATTCTTTATGGTTTTAAGTCCATTTCGAAAATGGCAAAAAACGTATTTTCACCATAATTTCTACGAACTTTATTGGAATTGGGAAAATAATATACCGTTGAAAAGCTACGGAAAATGCGAAACTTTTTCATGTTGATGGTTTTCTCTGGTTCCTAGCCGTTTTCAAGTAATTCCGAAAACGGCGGGATCATTCGTTCTGCCTCTATCGCGAAACAGATTCTTCGAAAATGCACCGCGTGAAGAACACTTCTCGGTGTGTGTACCTGAACTTCACTCTGTTTTTCATGTGATTTTTTTGCTCATAGCTCTTCATCCACTGCTCATAGCTTTCCATCCATTCACTTGAATTGACCAAGTGATATGGAAAGCTATTGTAAACACGCAAATTTCCCATGTTGATCATTTTTTCATATTCGCGACGATTTTAAAAGTTTTTCATCTCAAATTCATTCAGTGTAGTAGGTGAACTTCCTGCTATTTTCACGTTGAACTTTTGTGACGTATTCTCGTTTGTAATTTTCTCATCCATTTCGTCAGTGTTACACAAATGATATTCTTTTTGTACAAACCTCTCTCACGATATTTTTTTAAACTTTCTCCGACCGAGTACTTGGATTTACACAAATAATATTCCTGCCATTTTGAGGTAAATTAGAAAATGGCGAGATCATGATTTATGCGTTCATCGCGAACGCAAATGCACTGCGTGAAGTAGTAGAACTTCCGGGGCATGTCTGTTTGAACTTCACTTTGTTTTTGACGTGCTGTTATTTGCACTGCGTGAAGTAGTTAAACTTCTGGGGCATGTTTGTTTGAACTTCACTCTGTTTCACTTTATTTTGTCTTTTTCTTGTATGAAATACACACCATGTGGTACGTGAACTTCTGGTTATTATCACATTGAACTTCTCTCTGATTTGAGAGAATTATTTTAAAACCCAAAAAACAACATATTTTTTTTACATATTTTGGACATCTAAATACACGGTGAACCTCTCTCACAAGAATTTTTTGAACTTTTCCTCACCGAGCACTTGAACTTCTGGCAACCATTTTTTCGTTTATGAGTTGTTTTTAAAAGCACAAAAAATGGCATTGTGTTTTTTATTTTTTGAATAGGTAAATCCTAGATTTTAATAAACTCCGAACTTCTCTATTATTTCAATATGAACTTCACCTTTTTATTTTTTTAGTAAAGAATTGTATTCGATTTTTATATGGAAAAAGTCGAACATGGAAATACAAGGTGAACCTCTCTCGCAAGAATTTTTGAACTTCTCCGGACAAAGCACTTGAACTTCTTTCAACAAACTTTTTAAGCTTTTATTTTTCTATACTTTTTATTCTCACCTAAAAATGCATTCCTTACAGTACTTGAACTTCTCGTTGTTTTTACTATGAACTTCTGTCGCATTTTTATGTATACGTCGAATTACACGCATTTCAAGGTCGGTCGCCTTTTTTTGCCATTTTAAAAATTTGAGCTTTTAGTAAACATTGATTTGCTTCGTTGGTTTAATTTGAATTTTTGTTGGTCTTCTCACAAATGGGGAAAATACATTTCTTTTTTATAAATTTTGAAGTACTCTGTTTATGTAATTTTAACTTCTTGTTTGTTCCCTTTAGTAACCTTCAGTTTGTTCTTTTTTATCGATGACCCTTAGTAACGGGGAAATTCATTTTGTTTTGAGTTTTTTTAAACGGTAAAATCCTAGATTTTTTAATAAATATTGAACCACTTCGTTATTTTAGTTTGAACTTCTAGTTTTCTAAAGGAAATTCTTCTAAATTGTTTTGGTTGTTCCTTTTATTTTAATTTGAACGTCTTCATTTAAGTTCTTAGTAATGAGAAAAAACCCGAGGTTTTTATAAACTTCGAACTTCTTTGTTATTTTAATTTGAACTTCTTAGTTTCATTCTTTAAGGAAAAATATGGTTTTAAACTAAGTTGAAGCATCCGCCATTTTTAAATAAAAATTGAACTTCATAATTTTTATTTTTCCTTGAAATGGAAATAATTTGCTCTCATACTCTACCATTGCATTTTCTGACCAGCGCATCACCTCTCTTCTTTTTCGTAGCTTTCACGTGATGTAGTGATGTAGCAGCGATGGGTAAAGCTAGCGAACCAATAGTCTACAGCAAATCACCGAACAAAGCAAACCCAATGTACAGAGCTACTAGTGCATCATCCAGATCAGGCTTATTTAGCGGAACCTTTTACTACGGTGCACACTAGCCGTATATTCTATTACTGCACTGCATACGAAAGCTGACCTGTCGTTATTCCTGTAGCTGAACTGTCAAAAGCCTGCCATACAATTGACACAATAGTACAACACACATCCTAACACAGAGCTAGCACAACGACACACATGAATTGTTTATCATCGTACAACGAGGATAATGTGGTGGCAAGGGAGCGAAGGGTACAAGGCTGCATGCCTCCACCGCGCTGAAGCTTGGCATCCAGCATGAGATGTCCTCAACCGGAGGACGGAGGAGCATGGGAGGCCTGTGTCGATGGAGTCGTGGGGAGGCCCAAGCTATAACCTCTGGAGACGTGATTTTCCTACCTTTTCTCTGAACTTTCTGCTTTCGCTTCTTTTCTTCAGTAAATCATGTAGCGGCTACACTTGTTTTGGAGAAAGATCAAGTTGCAATAGTACAGCACATGCTACTACATGTTGGGAAAAATCAAATTGAACTTCAAGATGGAGAGAAGGTGGACGGCCCTGGACGGTATTATGCCATGTAGTAGAGTGGTCGCGTTGGAAGCAGAGGAGGGAGGCCTCCGTTGCGGTTCCAAGGGGAATGAGGTCGCCGTTGCCGTGGATCCATGGGAGGGAGGCGATGTCCAGGGGCAGGGAGGCCGCTGCCGCAGTGGATCGAGGAGGGAGGCGCTGTCTAGGGGCAGGGAGTCCGCCACCGCGGTGGATCGAGGAGGGAGGCGCTGTCCAAGGGCAGGGAGGCCGTCGCTGCGGTGGATCGAGGAGGGAGGCAGGGCGAGCCGACGGTCAGTGGTGGTGGTTGCGCGGGCTGGGAAGGGAGTCGGCGGTGGCTACGTGGGCGGAGGGAGGCGGCGGTGGCCCCGCCGGCCAGGGAGGGATGCGGGGCGAGCCGGCAGTCGGCGGCGGTGGCTGCGTGGGCGGAGGGAGGCGATGGTGGCCGCGTCGGCTAGGGAGGGAGGCAGCGGTGGTCGCGCCGGCCAGGGAGGGAGGCTATGGTGGCGGCGTGATGCGGGCCAGATGGGATCGGGGAGGGGATCGGGTCAGGGGTGGGTGGAGATTTTCATTTTTTTTTCTTTTTTTCGTCCACTGTGCCGGTTCGGGAGTTCGGGAACATGCCCGTCGGAACCTATATAGGCTGATCGTGATCCAAATAACTATTCTGATCCCGGGATCAGAATAGTGCTACTCTCTCTCTCTCTCTCTCTCTCTCTATTATATATATATACCAGCAATTTTTGGCCATTTCTGGTCGATCCCCTAAACTTAATGTTGTAAACTTTAATTTGATCAAGTTCAAAGAAGGTTCAACGAAAAGTAGCATGCATTCAAACCTAAACATAGATAGTTTTGCATAACCGAACATAAAACATAAATTTAAACTAAGCTAAACTACTTTCGGTCGAAGTGGAGGTCGAGCCAATCCTTCCTCGTCACGTACGGTGTGCCGCATGCCGGGTCCGGGCTAGTGTCGTTGTCGGGGTCGTTGGGGAAGACACTCCTCCACTCGTCGACATCGATCTCCTCGTCCTCGCCACCCACCTCGATGCGCTCCGCACCGCCGTCCTCGCCGCCTTCGAGCTCGTCATCGGAGCAGAGCACGATAACCTCGCCGCCCTCCGCACCGGAAAAGATCACCCACTCCGCCTCCACGAGCTCCGTGTGTTGTCGGCAGAGCTCTTGCATGTAGGCCTCGGCGGCGGCCACGGCCTCGAGGCGCTCCCACGCCTCATGGTCCTCCCGCGCCATAGCAGAGCTCACCACCCTGGCTTCGGCGGAACGAGGTCGACCGGATGTGTGCCGAAGTGGAAATTGAGCCTAGCCACCGTGTCGTGGTAGCGGACCTGCCAGCGGTGGTACTCCATGGCCGCGGGCTCGGTCATGTGGAAGCTACCGAGCCACCGGCGGGTGTGGGTCTCCCGATTCGTAATCTCGGTGAGATGATCATATTTTGTAAAAGTTACCGGCAACCGGCAGGAGCCTTATGGTTGTCTCTTTATTGTATAAAATGCAAACGCCATGTAATTGCATTACTTTATCACTATGCGGTAGCGATAGTTGTAGAAGCAATAGTTGGCGAGACGACCACGACGCAACGATGGAGATCAAGGTCTCGAGCCGGCGACAGTGAAGATCATGACGATGCTTTGGAGATGGAGATCAAAAGCACAAGATGATGATGGCCATATCATGTCGCATATTTTCATTGCATGTGATGCTTATCTTTTATGCATCTTATTTTGCTTAGTACGGCAATAGCATTATAAGATGATCCCTTAACTAAAATTTTAAGGTATAAGTGTTCTCCCTGAGTATGCACCGTTGGCACAGTTCGTCGTGCTGAGACACCATGTGATGATCGGGTGTGATAGGCTCTATGTTCACATACAGCGGGTGCAAGACAGTTTTGCGCATGCGGAATACTCGGGTTAAACTTGACGAGCCTAGCATGTACAGACATGGCCTCAGAACACTGGAGACCGAAAGGTCGAACGTGAATCATATAGTAGATATGATCAACATAGAGATGTTCACCATTGATGACTACTCCATCCCACGTGATGATCGGACATGGTTTAGTTGATTTGGATCACGTATCATTTAGATGACTTGAGGGATGTCTATCTAAGTGGGATTTCTTAAGTAATTTGATTAATTGAACTTAATTTATCATGAACTTTCCTGATAGTATTTGCAAATTATGTTGTAGATCAATAGCTCACGTTGTACCTTCCCTATTTTTGATATGTTCCTAGAGAAAACTAAGTTCAAAGATGATAGTAGCAATGAAGCGGACTGGGTCCATGATCTGAGGATTATCCTCATTGCTGCACAGAAGAATTATGCCCTTGATGCACCGCTAAGTGACAGACCTATTGCAGGAGCAGATGCAAACGTTATGAACGTTTGGCAAGCTCGATATGATGACTACTTTATAGTTTAGTGTGCCATGCTTTATGGCTTAGAATCGGGGCTTCAAAGACGTTTTGAACATGACAGAGCATATGAGATGTTCCAAGATTTGAAATTGGTATTTCAGACTCATGCCCGTGTCGAGAGGTATGAGACCTCTTACAAGTACTTTGCCTACAAGATGGACGAGAATAGCTCTGCTAGTGAGCATGTGCTCAGAATGTCTGGGCACTACAATCACTTGAATCAAGTGGGAGTTAATCTTCCAGATAAGATAGTGATTGACAGAGTTCTCTAGTCACTATCACCAAGCTACTAGAACTTCGTGATGAAGTATAATGTGCAAGGGATAACGAAAAAGATTCTCGAGCTCTTCGCGATGCTGAAATCGGCGAAGGTAGAAATCAATAAAGAGCATCAAGTGTTGATGGTTAACAAGACCGCTAGTTTCAATAAAAAGGGCAAAGGAAAAGAAAGGGAACTTCAAGAAGAATGACAAGCAAGTTGCCACTCCCATGAAGAAGCCCAAAGCTAGACCTAAGCCTGAAACTAAGTGCTTCTACTGCAAAGGAAATGGTCACTGGAAGTGGAAGTGCCCCAAATACTTGGCGGATAAGAAGGATGGCAAAGTGAACAAAGGTATATTTGATATACATGTTATTGATGTGTATTTTACTAGTGTTCATAGTAACCCCTAGGTATTTGATACTGGTTCAGTTGCTAAGATTAGTAACTCGAAACAGGAGTTGCAGAGACTAGTTAAAAGCAAGGTGACGATGTGTGTCGGAAATGATTCCAAGGTTGATATGATCACCATCGCACACTCCCTCTACCTTCGGGACTAGTGTTGAACCTAGATAAATGTTATTTGGTGTTTGCATTGAGCATGAATATGATTAGATCATGTTTATTGCAATACAATTATTCATTTAAGTTAGAGAATAATTGTAATTCTGTTTACATGAATAAAACCTTCTATGGTCACACACCCAATGTAAATGGTTTATTCAATCTCAATTGTAGTGATACACATATTCATAATATTGATGCCAAAAGATGCAAAGTTGATAATGATAGTGCAACATATTTGTGGCACTGCCGTTTAGGTCATATTGGTGTAAAGTGCATGAAGAAACTCCATGCAGGTGGGCTTTTGGAATCACTTTATTATGAATCATTTGATACTTGTGAGCCATGCCTCATGGGAAAGATGACTAAAACTCTGATCTCCGGAACAATGGAGTGAGCCGATGACTTATTGGAAATAATACATACCGACGTATGCGATCTCATGAGTGTTGAGGCACGTGGCGGGTATCGTTATTTTCTGACTTTCACAGATGATTTGAGCAGATATGGGTATATCTACTTAATGAGACACAAGTCTGAAACATTTGAAAAGTTAAAGGAATTTCATAGTTAAGTGGAGAATCATCGTAACAAGAAAATAAAATTTCTATGATCTGATTGCGGAGGTGAATATTTGAGTTACGAGTTTGGCCTTTATTTAAAACAATGTGGAATAGTTTCACAAGTCACGCCACCTGGAACACCCAGCATAATGGTGTGTCCGAACGTCGTAACCGTACTTTAGTAGATATGGTGTGATCTATGATGTCTCTTACCAATTTACCACTATCGTTTTGGGGTTATGCATTAGAGATAGCCGCATTCACGTTAAATAGGGCACCATCTAAATCCGTTGAGACGACACTGTATGAGTTGTGGTTTAGCAAGAAACCTAAGCTGTTGTTTCTTAAAATTTGAGGTTGCGACACGTATGTCAAAAGGCTTCAGACTGATAAGATCAAATCCAAATCGGAGAAGTGTGTCTTCATAGGATACCCTAAGGAAGCAATTGGGTACACCTTCCATCACAGATCCGAAGGCAAGATCTTTGTTGCTGAGTATGGGTCCTTTCTAGAGAAGGAGTTTCTCTCGAAAGAAGTGAGTGGGAGGAAAGTAGAACTTGATGAGGTAAATGTACCTTCTCGAATTGGAAAGTAGTACATCAGAGAAAATTGTTCCCGTGATGCCTACACCAACTAGAGAGGAAGCTAAAGATGATGATCATGAAACTTCAGATCAAGTTACTACTGAATTTCGTAGGTCAACCAGAGCACGATCCGCGCCAGAGTGGTACGGTAATCCTGTCCTGGAAGTCATGTTACTAGACCAAGGCAAACCTACGAACTATGAAGAAGCTATGATGAGCCCAGATTCTGACAGATGGCTTGAGGCCATGAAATCTGAGATAGGATCCATATATGAGAACAAAGTGTGGACTTTGGTGGACTTCCCGATGATCGGCAATCCATAGAGAATAAATGGATTTTAAAGAAGACTGACGCTGATGGTAATGTTACTGTCTACAAAGCTCAACTTGTCGCAAAAGGTTTTTGACAAGTTCAAGGGGTTGACTACAATGAGACTTTCTCAACCAAAGTGATGCTTAAGTCCATCCAAATCATGTTAGCAATTGCCACATTTTATGAAATCTGCCAAATGGATGTCAAAAACTGCATTCCTTAAATGAATATCTCTAAGAAGAGTTGTATATGATGCAACCAGAAGGTTTTGTCGATCCTAAAGGTGCTAACAAGGTGTGCAAGCTCTAGCGATCCATCTATGGACTGGTGCAACCATCTCGGAGTTGGAATATATGCTTTGATGAGGTGATCAAAGCATATGGTTTTATACAGACTTACGATGAATCCTATATTTATAAGAAAGTGAGTGGGAGCTCCGTAGCATTTCTAATATTATATGTGAATGACATATTGTTGATTGGAAATGATATAGAATTTCTGGATAGCATAAAAGGATACTTGAATAAGAATTTTTCAATGAAAGACCTCGGTGAAGCTGCTTACATATTGGGCATCAAGATCTATAGAGATAGATCAAGACGCTTGATAAGAGTTTCAATGAGTACATACCTAGACAAGATTTTGAAGGAGTTCAAAATGGATCAGTCAAACAAGGAGTTCTTGCATGTATTTTAAGGTGTGAAATTGAGTAAAGACCCAAAACCCGACCACGACAGAAGATAAAGAGAGAATGAAAGTCATTCCCTATGCCATAGGTTCTATAAAGTATGCCATGTTGTGTAACAAACTTGTTTTGTACCTTGCCATGCGTTTGGCAAGGGGGTACAATAGTGATCCAGGAATAGATCATTGGACAGCGGTCAAAATTATCCTTAGTTACCTTAAAGAGGGCTAAGGAAATGTTTCTCGATTATGGAGGTGATAAAGAGTTCGTCGTAAAGAGTTATGTTGATGCAAGCTTTGACACTGATCTAGATGACTCTAAGTCTCAATCTAGATATGTATTGAACGTGGGAGCAATTATCTAGAGTAGCTCCATGCAGAGCATTGTAGACATAGGAATCTGCAAAATACATACAGATCTGAATGTGGCAGACCCATTGACTAAACTTCTCTCACAAGCAAAACATGATCACACCTTAGTACTCTTTGGGTGTAATCACATAGCAATGTGAACTAGATTATTGACTCTAGTAAACCCTTTGGGTGTTGGTCACATGGCGATGTGAACTATGGGTGTTAATCACGTAAAGATGTGAACTATTGATGTTAAATCACATGGTAGTGTGAACTAGATTATTGACTCTAATGCAAGTGGGAGACTGAAGGAAATATGCCCTAGAGGCAATAATAAAGTTGTTATTTTATATTTCCTTATATCATGATAAAGGTTTATTATTCATGCTAGAATTGTATTGATCGGAAACCTTAATACATGCATGAATACATAAACAAACAACGTGTCCCTAGTAAGCCTCTACTAGACTAGCTCGTTGATCAAAGATGGTTAAGTTTCCTAACCATAGACATGTGTTCTCATTTGATAAACGGGATCACATCATTAGGAGAATGATGTGATGGACAAGACCCATTCGTTAGCTTAGCATTATGATCGTTCAGTTTTATTGCTATTGCTTTCTTCATGTCAAATACATATTCCTTCGACTATGAGATTATGCAACTCTTGGATACCGGAGGAATGCCTTGTGTGCTATCAAACATAAAACGTAACTAGGTGATTATAAAGATGCTCTACAGGTATCTCTGAAGGTGTTTGTTGGGTTGATATAGATCGAGATTAGGATTTGTCACTCCTAGTATCGGAGAGGTATCTCTGGGCCCTCTCGGTAATACACATCATAAGAAGCCTTGTAAGCAAAGTGACTAATGAGTTAGTTGTAGGATGATGTATTACGGAACGAGTAAAGAGACTTACCGGTAAGGAGATTGAACTAGGTATGAAGATACTGACGATCGAATCTCGGGCAAGTAACATACCAATGACAAAGGGAATAACGTATGTTGTCATAACGGTTCGACCGATAAAGATCTTCATAGAATATGTAGGATCCAGTATGAGCATATAGGTTCCGCTATTGGTTATTGACCGGGGAGGTGTCTCGGTCATGTCTACATAGTTCTCGAACCCATCGGGTCCGCACGCTTAACGTTGGATGACGATTTAGTATTATATGAGTTATGTGATTTGGTGACCGAATGTTGTTCGAAGTCTCGGATGAGATGACGGATATGACGAGGAGTCTCAAAATGGCTGAGAGGTAAAAATTGATATATAAGACGATAGTATTCGGACAACGGAAGTGTTCCGGAGGGTACTGGGTACATATCGGAGTAGCGGAGGGATTACCGGAAACCCTGAGGGAAGATATGAGCCATATGGGCCATGAGAGGGGAGCACACCATCCCACAAGGGGTGGTGCGCCCCCCTATGGAAGGAGGCCGAGTGGGAGAAGGAAAAGAGGGGGTTTGGCCCCCCTTCCTTTTCTCTTCCCCCTTCCCTTTTCTTCTCCGGCACAATTATGGAAGGGGGGAGGCCAAATTGGGGAAGACCCCAAGTAGGATTCGGCCTACTTGGGGCGCCCCATGGCTGCCTCTCCTCCCCTCCCACCAATATATATGTGGGAAGGGGGCGCCTAGAAGACACAACATAAATTGTAAGCCATGTGCGGCGCCCCCCTCCACAATTTACACCCCTGATCATATTTCACGGTGCTTAAGCGAAGCCCTGTGCGGATCACTTCAGCATCACCGTCACCATGACGCCGTGCTGATAGAACTCATCTACTACCTCGACACCTTGCTGGATCAAGAAGGCGAGGGATGTCACCTGTCTAAACGTGTGTAGAACTCGGAGGGTCATATGTTCGGTACTTGATCGATCGGAGCTAGAAGAAGTTCGACTACATCAACCGCATTGTCAAACGCTTCCGCTTACGGTCTACGAGGGTACATAAACACACACTCTCCCCCTCTCTTCTATGCATCTCCTAGATAGGTCTTACGTGAGCATAGGAATATTTTTGAAATTGCATGCTACGTTACCCAACAATAGAGGCATCACGTCCGTGACAACTAGATCGACTCCTGCATGCATCTAGAGTATTAAGTTCATAAGAACAGAGTATCACCTGAAGCCAGATGACATGATGTAGAGGGATAAACTCAAGCAATATGATCTAAACCCCATCTTTTTACCCTTAATGGCAATAATACAATACGTTCCTCGCTGTCCCTTCTGTCATTGGTAAAGGCCACCGCAAGATTGAACCCATTACAAAGCACCTCTCCATTGCAAGAAAAAACAATCTAGTTGGCCAAACCAAATCGATAGATTTGAGAGAAATACAAAGCTATCAAATCATGCATATAAGAATTCAGAGAAGACAAATATTATTTATAGATAATCTGATCATAAATCCAAAATTCATCGGATCTCGACAAACACACCGCAAAATAAGATTACATCGAATATATCTCCAATAACATCAAGGAGAACATTGTATTGAAGATAAAAGAGAGAGAAGAAGCCATCTGGCCACTAGCTATGGACCCGCAGGTCTGTGGTAATTAAACTACTGACGCGTCATCGCAAGGGAAGCAAGGTTGATGTAGAGGCCCTCTGTGATCGAATCCCCCTCTGGTGGAGTGCCGGAAAAGGCCCCAAGATGGGATCTCACAGGCACAGAAACTTGCGGCGGTAGAAAAGTATTTTTGGCGACTCCTCTGATGTTCAAGGAATATTTGAGAATATATAGAGCTGGAATTAGGGTTAGGGGACCCTCGAGGGGCCCACAAGCTAGGGGGCACCCCCCCCCCCGGCGCGCCCTAGAGGCTTGTGGTCTCCTCGGTGTTGGGGAACGTAGTATTTCAAAAAAAATCCTACGCACACACAAAATCATTGTGATGCAAAGCAACGAGAGGGGAGAGTGTGTCCACGTACCCTCGTAGACCGTAAGCAGAAGCGTTGTGACAACATGGTTGATGTAGTCGTACGTCTTCATGATCCGACCGATCCAAGTACCGAACGCACGGCACCTCCGAGTTCTGCACACGTTCAGCTCGATGACGTCCCATGAACTCCGATCCAGCAGAGTGTCGAAGGAGAGTTTCGTCAGCACGAAGGTGTGATGATGGTGATGATGATGCTACCGACGCAGGGCTTCGCCTAAGCACCGCTACGATATGATCAAGGTGGATTATGGTGGAGGGGGGCACCGCACACGGCTAAAAGATCAACTGATCAACTTGTGTGTCTATGAGGTGCCCCCTTCCCCCGTATAGAAAGGAGTGGAGGAGGGGGAGGGTCGCCCCTTACTATGGCGCGCCCTGAGGAGTCCTACTCCCACCGGGAGTAGGATTCCCCCCTTTCAAGTAGTAGGAGTAGGAGAGAAGGAAAGGGAAGAGAGAAGAGAAGGAAGGAGGGGGCGTCGCCCCTTCCCCTAGTCCAATTCAGACTAGGCCTTGGGGGGCGCGTGGCCTGCCCTAGGCAGCCCCTCTCTCTTTCCCGTATGGCCCAATAAGGCCCAATACTTCTCCCGACGAATTCCCGTAACTCTCCGGTACTCCGAAAAATACCCGGATCACTTGGAACCTTTGCGATGTCCGAATATATCCTTCCAATATATCGATCTTTACGGATCAACCATTTCGAGACTCCTCGTCATGTCCACGATCTCATCCGGTACTCCTAACAAACTTTGGTCATCAAATCACATAACTCATAATACAAATCGTCACAGAACATTAAGAGTGCGGACCCTATGGGTTCGAGAACTATGTAGAAATGACCGAGACTCATTTCCGGTCAATAACCAATAGCAGAACATGGATGCTCATACTGGCTCCTACATATTCTACGAAGATCTTTATCGGTCAAACCGCATAACAACATACGTTGTTCCCTTTGTCATCGGTATGTTATTTGCCCGAGAGTTGATCGTCCATATCATCATACCTAGTTCAATTTCGTTACTGGCAAGTCTCTTTACTCATTCTGTAATGTATCATCCTGTAACTAACTCATTAGTGACATTGCTTGCAAGGCTTATAGTGATGTGCATTACCGAGAGGGCCCAGAGATACCTCTGCGACAATCGGAGTGACAAATCCTAATCTTGATCTATGCCAACTCAACAAGTACCATCGGAGACACCTGTAGAGCACCTTTATAATCACCCAGTTACGTTGTGACGTTTGGTAGCACACAAAGTGTTCCTCTGGTATTCGGGAGTTGCATAATCTCATAGTCATAGGAACATGTATAAGGCATGAAGAAAGCAATAGCAATGAAACTAACATGATCATAATGCTACGCTAACGGATGGGTCATGTCCATCACATCATTCTCCTAATGATGCGATCCCGTTCATCAAATGACAATACATGTCTATGGTTAGGAAACATAACCATCTTTGATTAACGAGCTAGTCAAGTAGAGGCATACTAGGGACTATAGGTTTTGTCTATGTATTCACACATGTACTAAGTTTCCGGTTAATACAATTCTAGCATGAATAATAAAAATTTATCATGATATAAGGAAATAAATAATAACTTTATTATTGCCTCTAGAGAATATTTCCTTCAATCTCCCACTTGCACCAGAGTCAATAATCTAGTTCACGTCGCCATGTGATTTAACACCAATAGTTCACATTTGTATGTGATTAACACCCATAGTTCACATCGTCATGTGACCAACACCCAAAGGGTTTACTAGAGTCAATAATGTAGTTCACATCGCTATGTGATTAATACCCAAAGAGTACTAAGGTGTGATCATGTTTTGCTTGTGAGAGAAGTTTAGTCGACGGGTCTGTCACATTTAGAGCTGTATGTATTTTGCAAATATTCTATGTCTTCAATGCTCTACACGGTGCTACTCTAGCTAATTGCTCCCACTTTCAATATGTATCCAGATTGAGACTTAGAGTCATCTGGATCAGTGTAAAAGCTTGCATCGATGTAACTCTTTATGATGAACTCTTTTATCACCCCCATCACCGAGAAACATTTCTTTAGTCCTCACTAAGGATAATTTTGACCGCGGTCCATTGATCTACTCTTAGATCACTATTGTACCCCCTTGCCACAATAGGACTGGTACACAACACAACATACTTTATAGAACCTATGACTGGGGCATAGGGAATGACTTTTCATTCTCTTTCTATTTTCTGCCATGGTCGGGTTTTGAGTCTTACTCAACTTCACACCTTGCAAAACAGGCAAGAACTCCTTTTTGACTGTTCCAATTTGAACTACTTCAAAATCTTATCAAGGTATGTACTCATTGAAAAATCTTATCAAGCGTCTTGATCTATCTCTATAGATCTTGATGCTCAATGTGTAAGCAGCTTTACCGAGGTGTTTCTTTGAAAAACTCCTTTCAAACACTCCTTTATGCTTTCCAGAAAATTATTTCTGATCGACAATATGTCATTCATATATACTTATTAGAAATGCTATAGAGCTCCCACTCACTTTATTTTAAATGCAGGCTTATCCAAAAGTCTGTATAAAACCATATGCTTTGATCAACTCATCAAAGCGTATATTCCAACTCCGATATGCTTGCACTAGTCCATAGATGGATCGCTGGAGCTTGCACACTTTGTTAGCATCCTTTGGATTGATAAAACCTTCAGGTTGCATCATATACAACTCTTCTTCCAGAAATCCATTCAGGAATGCAGTCTTTATATCCATTTGCCAAATTTCATAATCATAAAATGTAGCAATTGCTAACATGATTCGGACGGACTTAAGCATTGCTGCGGGTGAGAAAGTCTCATCGTAGTCAACTCCTTGAACTTGTCGAAAACCTTTTGCAACAAGTCGAGCTTTGTAGACAGTAATATTACCGTCAGCTTCAGTCTTCTTCTTGGAGATCCATTTATTCTCAATGGCTTTCCGATCATCGGGCAAGTCAACCAAAGTCCACACTTTGTTCTCATACATGGATCCTATCTCAGATTTCATGGCCTCAAGCCATTTCGCGGAATCTGGGCTCATCATCGCTTCCTCATAGTTCGTAGGTTCGTCATGGTCAAGTAACGTGGCCTCCAGAATAGGATTACCGTACCACTCTGGTGCGGATCTTATTCTGGTTGACCTACGAGGTTCAGTAGTAACTTGATCTCAAGTTTCATGATCATCACCATTAGCTTCCTCACTAACTGGTGTAGGAGTCACATGAACAGATTTCTATGATGAACTACTTTCCAATAAGGGAGCAGGTACAGTTACCTCATCAAGTTCTACTTTCCTCCCACTCACTTCTTTCGAGAGAAACTCCTTCTCTATAAAGGATCCATTCTTAGCAACAAAGATTTTGCCTTCGGATCTGTGATAGAAGGTGTACCCAATAGTTTCCTTTGGGTATCCTATGAAGACGCACTTCTCCGATTTGGGTTTGAGCTTATCAGGTTGAAAAACTTTTTCACATAAGCATCGCAGCTCCAAACTTTAAGAAATGATAACTTTGGTTTCTTGCCAAACCATAGTTTATAAGGCGTCGTCTCAACGGATTTTGATGGTGCCCTATTTAAAGTGAATGCAACTGTCTCTAATGCATAACCCCAAAACCATAGTGGTAAACCAATAAGAGACGTCATAGATCGCACCATATCTAATAAAGTGCGGTTACGACGTTCGGACACACCATAACGCTGTGGTGTTCCAGGTGGCGTGAGCTGTGAAACTATTCCACATTCTTTTATATGAAGGACAAACTCGTAACTCAAATATTCTCCTCCACGATCAGATCATAGAAACTTTATTTTCCTGTTACGATGATTCTCCACTTCACTCTGAAATTGTTTGAACTTTTCAAATGTTTCAGACTTGTGTTTCATTAAGTAGATATACCCATATCTGCTCAAATCATCTGTGAAGGTCAGAAAATAACGATAATCACCACGAGCATCAACACTCATTGGATCACATACATCGGTATGTATTATTTCCAATAAGTCAGTAGCTCGTTCCATTGTTCCGGAGAATGGAGATTTAGTCATCTTGCCCATAAGGCACGGTTCGCAAGCATCAAATGATTCATAATCAAGTGATTCCAAAAGTCCATCTTTATGGAGTTTCTTCATGTGCTTTACACCGATATGACCCAAACGGCAGTGCCACAAATATGTTGCACTATCATTATCAACTTTGCATCTTTTGGCATCAATATTATGAATATGTGTATCACTATGATCAAGATTCAATAAACCATCAACATTGGGTGTATGACCATAGAAGGTTTTATTCATGTAAATAGAATAACAATTTATTCTCTATCTTAGATGAATAATTGTATCGCAATAAACATGATCTAATCATATTTATGCTCAACGCAAACACCAAATAAAATTTATTTAGGTTCAACACTAATCTCGAAAATATAGGGAGTGTGCGATGATGATCATATCAATCTTGGAACCACTTCCAACACACATTGTCACTTCACCCTCAACTAGCCTCTGTTTATTCTGTAACTACTGTTTCGAGTTATCTTATCAACCGAACAAGTATCAAATACCCAGGGGCTACTATAAACACTAGTATGGTACACATCAATAACATGTATATCAAATACACCCTTGTTCACTTTGCCATCCTTCTTATCCACCAAATATTTAGGGCATTTCCGCTTCCAGTGACCATTTCCTTTTGCAGTAGAGGCACTTAGTTTCAGGTTTTGGTCCAGCTTTGGGCTTCTTCATGGGAGTGACAACTTGCTTGTCATCCTACTTGAAGTTCCCTTTCTTTCCCTTTGCCCTTTTCTTAAAACTAGTGGTCTTGTCGATCATCAACACTTTGATACTCTTTCTTGATTTCTACCTTCGTCGATTTCAACATCACGAAGAGCTCGGGAATCGTTTTCGTCATCCCTTGCATACTATAGTTCATCATGCAGTTCCAGTAACTTGGTGATGGTGACTAGAGAACTCTGTCAATCACTATCTTATCTGGAAGATTAACTCCCACTTGATTCAAGAGATTGTAGTACCTAGACAATCTGAGCACATGCTCACTGCTTGAGCTATTCTCCTCCATCATTTAGCGATAGAACTTGTTGGAGACTTCATATCTCTCAACTCGGATATTTGCTTGAAATATTAACTTCAATTCCTGGAACATCTCATATGGTCCATGACGTTCAAAACGTCTTCGAAGTCCCGATTCTAAGCCGTTAATCATGTTGTACTTAAACTATCAAGTAGTCATCATATTGAGCTAGCCAAACGTTCATAACGTCTGCATATGCTCCTGCAATAGGTCTGTCACCTAGCGGTGCATTAAGGACATAATTCTTCTGTGCAGCAATGAGGATAAACCTCAGATCACAGACCCAGTCCGCATCATTGCTACTATCATCTTTCAACTTAGTTTTCTCTAGGAACACATATAAAAACATAGGGAAGCAACAACGCGAGCTATTGATTTACAACATTATTTGCAAAATACTATCAGGACTAAGTTCATGATAAATTAAAGTTCAATTAATCATATTACTGAAGAACTCCCACTTAGATAGACATCTCTCTAATCATCTAAGTGATCACGTGATCCAAATCAAGTAAACCATGTACGATCATCCCCTGAGATGGAGTAGTTATCAATGGTGAACATCACTATGTTGATCATATCTACTATATGATTCACGCTCGACCTTTTGGTCTCAGTGTTCTGAGGCCATATCTGCATATGCTAGGCTCGTCAAGTTTAACCCGAGTATTTCTGCGTGTGCAAAACTGGCTTGCACCCGTTGTAGGTGAACGTTGAGCTTATCACACCCGATCATCACGTGGTGTCTCGGCACGACGAACTTTGGCAACGGTGCATACTCGGGGAGAACAGTTATACCTTGAAATTCAGTGAGAGATCATCTTATAGTGCTACCGTCGATCTAAGCAAAATAAGATGCATAAAGGATAAACATCACATGCAATCAATATAAGTGATATGATATGTCCATCATCATCTTGTTCCTTTGATCTCCATCTCCAAAGCACCATCATGATCACCAACGTCACCGGCGCGACACCTTGATCTCCATCGTAGCATCGTTGTCGTCTCGCCAACTATTGCTTCTACGACTATCGCTACCGCTTAGTGATAAAGTAAAGCAATTACATGGCGATTGCATTTCATACAATAAAGCGACAACTATATGGCTCCTGCCAGTTGCTGATAACTTTGTTACAAAACATGATCATCGCATACAATAAAATTTACCATCATGTCTTGACAATATCACATCACAACATGCCCTGCAAAAACAATTTAGACGTCCTCTACTTTGTTGTTGCAAGTTTTACATGGCTGCTACGGGCTGAGCAAGAACCGTTCTTACCTATGCATCAAAACAACAACGATATTTCGTCAAGTTAGTGTTGTTTTAACCTTCACAAGGACCGGGCGTAGCCACACTCGATTTAGCTAAAGTTGGAGAAACTGACACCCGCTAACCACCTATGTGCGAAGCACGTCGGTAGAACCAGTCTCACGTAAGCGTACGTGTAATGTCGGTCCGGGCCGCTTCATACAACAATACTGCCGAATCAAAGTATGACATGCTGGTACATGGTATGACTTGTATCGCCCACAACTCACTTGTGTTCTACTCGTCCATTAACATCTACGCATAAACCTGGCTCGGATGCCACTGTTGGGGAACGTAGTATTTCAAAAAAATTCCTATGCACACGCAAGATCATGGTGATGCATAGCAACGAGAGGGGAGAGTGTCGTCCACGTACCCTCGTAGACCATAAGCGGAAGCGTTATGACAACGCGGTTGATGTAGTGGTACGTCTTCACGATCCGACCGATCCAAGTACCGAACGCACGGCACCTCCGAGTTCTGCACACGTTCAGCTCGATGACGTCCCACAAACTCCGATCTAGCAGTGTGTCGAAGGAGAGTTTCGTCAGCATGAAAGCGTGATAACGGTGATGATGATGCTACCGACGCAGGGCTTCGCCTAAGCACCGCTACGATATGATCGAGGTGGATTAAGATGGAGGGGGCACCGCACACGGCTAAAAGATCAACTGATCAACTTGTGTGTCTATGGGATGCCCCCTTTCCCCGTATATAAAGGAGTGGAGGAGGGGGAGGGCCGGCCCTTACTATGGCGCGCCCTGAGGAGTCCTACTCCCACCAGGAGTAGGATTCCCCCCTTCCAAGTAGTAGGAGTAGGAGAGAAGGAAAGGGAAGAGAGAAGAGAAGGAAGGAGGGGGCGCCGCCCCTCCCCCTAGTCAAATTCAGACTAGGCCTTGGGGGGGCATCCTGCCCTAGGCAACCCCTCTCTCTTTCTCATATGGCCCAATAAGGCCCAATACTTCTCCCGGCGAATTCCCGTAACTCTCCAGTACTCCGAAAAATACCCGAATCACTCGGAACCTTTCCGATGTCCGAATATAGCCTTCCAATATATCAATTTTTATGGCTCAACCATTTAGAGACTCCTCGTCATGTCCCCGATCTCATACGGTACTCAGAACAAACTTCTGTCATCAAATCACGTAACTCATAATACAAATCGTCGTCACAGAACATTAAGCGTGCGGATCCTACAGGTTCGAGAACTATGTGGACATGACCGAGAATCATTTCCGGTCAATAACGAATAGCGGAAACTGGATGCTCATATTGGCTCCTACATATTCTACGAAAATCTTTATCGGTCAAACCGCATAACAACATACGTTGTTCCCTTTTTCATCGGTATGTTACTTGCCCGAGATTTTATCGTAGGTATCATCATATCTAGTTCAATCTCGTTACTGGAAAGTCTCTTTACTCGTTCCGTAATGCATCATCCCGTAACTAACTCATTAGTCACATTGCTTGCAAGGCTTATAATGACGTGCATTATCCAGAGGGCCCAGAGATACCTCTTCGACAATCGGAGTGAAAAATCCTAATCTTGACCTATGCCAACTCAACAAGTACCATCGGAGACACCTGTAGAGCACCTTTATAATCACTCAGTTACGTTGTGATGTTTGGTAGCACACAAAGTGTTCCTCCGGTATTCGGGAGTTGCATAATCTCATAGTCATAGGAACATGTATAAGTCATGAAGAAAGCAATAGCAATGAAACTAACACGATCATAATGCTGCGCTAACGGATGTGTCATGTCCATCACATCATTCTCCTAATGATGTGATCCCGTTCATCAAATGACAACACATGTCTATGGTTAGAAAGCATAACCATCTTTGATTAACGAGCTAGTCAATTAGAGGCATACAAGGGACTATAGGTTTTGTCTATGTATTCACACACACATGTACTAAGTTTCCGGTTAATACAATTCTAGCATTAATAATAATCATTTATCATGATATAAGGAAATAAATAGTAACTTTATTATTGCCTCTAGGGCATATTTCCTTCAGCCGTGACTCCTCTGCCCCCCTCCCCAAGTCTCCTGGGTGTCTTCTGGTCCAAAAAAATCATCACAAAATTTTATTCGGTTGGACTCCGTTTGATATTCCTTTTCTGAAAAATTCAAAAACAAGAAAAAACAAAAAACTGGCACTCGGCTCTAGGTTAATAAGTTAGTCCCCAAAACAATATAAAATAACATATTTTAATGCATATAAAACATCCAAAGCAGGTAATATAATATCATAGAACAATAAAAAAAATATAGATACATTGGAGACGTATCACCTTCACCACCCAAGCTCGTCTCCGGTGCTGCCCGGCCGTCTCATGCATGGCGGGCAGGGATACGAGTCCTTCACCTCTAGATCCGTCGACCCCGAGCTCATCCCACGCGGCACTGAGGAGGAGATGGTCGTCCGACTTGCGTTCCGTCGCTCCCGGGAGGAGGCCCGTGCATGACAGCGCTCAGATTCCTTACGTGGGGAATCCATTGTGTCCGCCTAAATGGTGCATGGATCCGTCGCTAGGGCAGCTGTCGTTGCTTCACCGGAGGATGTGCGTTCCGTCTGGCGACCGAACGCGGTGAACGCGCAACCTCTCTGTTGGCGTGCCGAGCATCGGGACGCACCATGGGCCTCATCCGACGAGAACATGGCACGCCATGCTCGCCGTGCCAGGCATCGGATGCGGGAGGCGGCGGTGGACGTCAGCGAGGCAGAGTCGCATTTTCCGGCGCCCTGTATGGTGCATTAGTGCGGGCGCGGCAACCGCATCGTGGTGGAAGTTGTTGGCTCGTCCTAGGGCGGATCCATCATCGATCCGACTTCCACCGGCACCGTTTCGGGTTACGAGTTCCGATGAGGAAGAGTAGGGCATGGGAGACGGCGGCGCCTTGAGTCCCGTCAGCCGGTGCATGTCCCATGCCCTACTCTACCTTGCCGGCGACCGGACCAAACACTCTGGGGAGCGCAGCCGACCGCCGGACATGGCCACAATAGAATCGGGCGAGCTCTGGTTAGATTAGGTTTCACCTTGCATGTAATAATATGGATTTGTGGTTTCTAATTTGAGATGTTCGGTTGTAGAATCAAATATTTAAGACGTGACCGACCAGTTGTTGACATCAGATTTTGGCATGACCAAGAACTTAATTAAAATGGCTTCAAATGGAGAACTGCTCAAAGTAAGAAAGTTCCGTATTGTCAAAAGGAGAAACTTTGATGTTTGGGCCATTGCTATCCGATCTCATCTCGAAGGCCGAAGTTGTGTTCGAAATACCGAAATTTTGTATTCAGAACACTATTCGGCTGATTATGCCTCCAAGACTGCCTTGTATGGAAAAATGGTCTACACGGATTGTCTTCGCCTCGTCGAAACCATCGATTTTGATATAAACATCTTTTCAATCCGAATTCGTATGCAAAAGTTAGAACCATTCGAATGCAACCCTGCCAGAAGGCTACATATGGCGCGCCCCACCAGACATGTGTCTGATGAGTGGTGCGAGTGACAGTCCGTTTGGTGCGAACGATTCGGCCCTGAAGATGGCCTCGAATTGAAAAACGTTTAACATAAAAGTTGTTTGCCTCGTCGAAACGATCAAGATTTCTTTTGGACTCGTTTTCATCTGAGGTCGTTTACTACCACAAAAAGGACCCGTAAGGTGCAGCCAGTTTAAACCGATCAGTTTTGGAAAGTTCGGATAAAAGCAATCCGAATTTGACTAGGGTTTTGGACGTGAATCCAAGACTTTTCCTTTCACGGGAAGTCCAGCCGCCTCTTATATACCTAAGGGGTGATGGCCGATTGAACAACAACACACAATCGCAAAACCCATCTACTTTTTACCCTAGTTTTACATCTCTCCCTGGTTATTTCTCTCTCGTTCTTCTTTCATTCTTCGTGTTGAAGGGCAGCGATCCTCGACGCTCTAGGGGCGAGCGAACCGGCCTAGGGCAGCCCATAGCCGCCGCGCGTCCAGACGGGGTCCCTCCCGGGCACGTGGGGTTTCGGGTCCTGAAAAGCACCCGCCGGATTGATTGCGTACCGCGCTTCCGGACGGGTCTCCTTTGACGTGAGCTGCGGTGCATCACCCTCGGTGTTGGAGGTACACGGTGATGTGTTCATGTGCGAACACACTTTTTGGCGACTCCGCTGGGGATGAAAGATCAAGAATCATCATCAACCATGGCTAATCTCCCCAAGCCCTCAGAAGTTGACGCCAATAACATCATTAAGCCCGGTCTTGATGAACTATCGGATGAACATCGCCAAGCCTATGAAGCGCGCAAGAAGCGGAGTGAAGAGGCTTTTGAGGCGCTCAAGAAGAAGCGTGAGGAGGAGGATTTGGAAGCGTTTCTTTCAAGTTTCAAGAAGGACCGTCAAGGCAACATCACTCTAGTTGGAAACGTCAATTTTCCTCCCCTCATCGACGAACAAGATGTGATCACTGTGAGTAAAGTTTTTTCTCCAGAGCAAGTGGCTGTGATTGAAAGTCTTGTTTGTAAGGGTAATGTGATGGCATACAATTCTTTTGTGGCTAGTGTTAATGCTCAGAAAAATATGCCTCCATCATCTAGTGGTACTGTTGGTATATCTGAAAACCCTAGTCCAATTTTACCTATTTCATCGGCACCACCTATGCAACAACAATATAATATGCCGTTGAATTTTTACCCTACTCAAACCAACCAGCTTGTGGCTACACCTACATACCCTAATTCTATTATGAGTGTGCCCAATTCGGTGTCAACGCTGAATCACTTTGTCACACCACCCATAGGCGCAAGCATGTTTGGTCTTCCACCGAATTATGGTTTGGCGCCCATCCCACAAGTGGCACCAATAGCTAGTACTCAGGTAGCTCCGATGCCATTGCCACAAACATCTTCATCTACCTCGGATCCAATTTTAGCTAAATTAAGGAAGGATTTGCATAAGATGTTTCTAGAAACTTTTAGAAACGAGCCGAAAGTAAAGAGTCATGTGTACCAAAAGCCTTATCCTAAACACTTCGATGAAATTTCTTACCCTCAAGGTTATAAGGTTCCTGATTTTGTTAAATTTAGTGGTGAGGGTACGAAAACGACTTGGGAGCATGTGAGTCAGTATCTAGCACAGTTGGGTGAAGCAGGTTCCATAGAAGAGTTGAAAGTGCGTTTATTTCCCTTGTCTTTAACTGGCACCGCATTTTCATGGTTTGCTGCTTTACCACATGGTTCAATTATCTTATGGTCGCAATTAGAGCAAAAGTTTCATGATCACTTTTATTGCGGTGATAATGAGCTGAAGTTGTCACATCTTACATCGGTTAGGAAAAAACATGATGAATCGGTCACCGATTATGTCAAGAGATTTAGAGATATAAAAAACCGATGTTATAGCTTAGTGATAACTGAGAGAGACTTGGCGGATCTTGTTCTTAATGGTTTGAAAACTCACATTAAAGAGAAGCTAGAAAGTTATGAGTTTTTGAGCATTAATCAAGTCTTACAAAAAGCTTTGGCCCAAGAGATTCGAAGTAAAGAGGTCCATAGGTCTACAACCGATCGTCCTAGAATGCATAGGGTTGAACACAATGATGATAATTCGGACGATGAGGTTGATGTCTATACCACCGAATTTGTTTGGTCCTCAAAGGCCAAACCCTATATGTGCAATGCTCTTAAGCCAATTCGCAAGAATTGTGATGAGGAGGTGAGGTTTACTTTTGATATATCAAAGTGTGATAAAATATTTGATGCTCTCTTGCAAGATAAGATGATTAGAATATCACAGACCATACTGCCGTTTGAGGAGCTGAAACGGCGTGCTTATTGCAAGTACCATAATTCATTTTCTCATGCTACTAATGATTGCAATGTTTTCAGACGACAGATACAATCGGCCATTAATGATGCACGATTGAATTTTGCTGAGATGCAAGTTGATAAACAACCCTTCCCGATAAACACCATGGACTTGGAGGTAAAGAAAATGTTGATTCGGCCTAGCATAGCCGAATCTGCTAATAAAGATAATGTCCTTATTGGTGAACCCGGGAAAGGCAAGGAGGGCGACAAAGTTTTGGGACGAGAGGTTGTGCTTGATAAGCAACCCGATGGCAAGGAAGTATTGAAGATCACCATAAAAAATCCTGCAATCGGGGGGCAACCACAAGTACAAGAAGATACTCATGTTAAATTTATCAAGCCCAAAAATTTAGAAGTTGGCAAGTGGAGAAAGAGTGAAGCTAAGCGCAAGAGAATCAGGCTAACTTTTGATATGTTGCTATCCAAATATGCAAGTCAAGCGGCCGGTTCTAGCTCTAATCGGCCATCACATTCAAAGCGTTCAAGATCGCTTCCGGAGCAAGAGTTTCGACGCTATGCAAGGTCATATGGGTCATGGGCGCCGACACCATGGATGTCGCAACCCTCCTATGCGCCATCTTACATGAGAGACTTCAATGGAGGATGGGGGCAGCACCAATGGCTCCTTATGCTTTCCATATGGGGTGGACAACACCTAGAAGGCCTGCTCACGAGGGGCTTTATTATTCCATCCAAGGCCATTTGAGTTATGGTGCTAATCGGCCAAAAAAAAATCTCCAAGTAAGGCCAATAAAAAAGTGTGGCGTGTTAAGTCACCTAATGCGGAAATTTCAGAATGCGACAAGCAAAAGGAGATCAAAAAGTCGGTTGTTGGTAATCTGGCTACTTCTAATGGTGATATTGTTATTGTTCAGCAGGGTTCCATGGTTGATGATCATGAGGCGAGCATAAGCAAGGCCAAACCAAGGGATACCAAATATACTCAACCTAAGTGGTGTCCTCCCGATTTAACTAAGACCATGAAAAGGAGATTACAACGCATGAGGAACCACGAGAAGGTAGAACACAAAGAGGAGAGGCAAAGGGACGAATTGTTTAGTGAAATTCGGCCCATAGCACTCAGAAAACAAGTGTGGAGGCCTAAACAAAAAAAAACACAGATGCTTCTACATTAGCTGCAGCAACACCTTCACCACCAAAAGAGGATGATGCGACCCCTATTACATCGTCCACACTACCAGAAACATCCCCTTCAATTGATGAATCTTTAAGCCCAATATACACATTGGGAGATGAAGACGGGATGGTGGATTATGAATCTACGCCGGTTCGGGAAGGTATGGATATTAATATGGTATATTACTTACCTGTCGAGTTTCGTGCTATAGGTGAAGAAGGGGAGGTAGCCCAGCTGAATTTTGGTCCTAAGAATGCTATTTTTGAGAAGCCAAGAGAACCGGTGAAACACTTGAAGCCATTGTACCTCAAAGGTCATATTAACGGATCGCCGATTGCTAGGATGCTCGTTGATGGTGGTGCTGTGGTAAATCTTATGCCCTACTCGGTCTTCAAAAAGTTGGGGTTATATGATGATGCATTGATGAAGACCAATATGGTACTTAATGGATTCGAGGGTAAAGAAAAGACAGAGCCAAAGGTGTGATGTGCATGGAACTCACCGTGGGAAGCAAAACTTTGGCCACCACATTCTTCATCGCCGAGGTGCAAGGTAACTATAATGTTATATTAGGTCGCAATTGGGTTCATGCTAACCAATGTGTTCCATCTACCATGCATCAATTCTTAATACAATGGGTCGATGATGAGGTAGAAGTCATTCACGCGGATAATTCGGCTTGTGTTGCTTTGGCCAATGCATCGGTGGATTGGAATCATCCCGATGTTACTTGCTTAACAGGGCATGACCTCTTAGAGTTTGATTTCCTTAGTGCTACGAGGAACGGGTTCATTCCCATCTCTTTAAAGCCGATTGGTGGTAATCGGTTCCAAGGTATGATGTAAACAAGAAGTGAAAATCAATGGCCGATACAGAATTATCGCCCGAAGCATAAACATGGCCGATATAGAAATTATCGCCCAAAGCACGTAAAATGGCCGATGGAGTGTTGACATCGTCCTTAGAAAAAGCATCGTGCAAGTTATTTTTTGGCACACAAGTTTGCCGAAAAACAGGGGGCATGTGTTGACATCAGATTTTGGCACGACCAAGAACTTAATCAAGATGGCTTCAAATAGAAAGGTGCTCAAAGTAAGAAAGTTCTGTATCGTCAAAATAAGAAACTTTGATGTTTGGGCCATCGCTATCCGATCTCATCTCGAAGGCCGAAGTTGTGTTCGAAATACCGAGATTTTGTATTCAGAACACTATTCGGCTGATTATGCCTCCAAGACTGCCTTGTATGGAAAAATGAGCTACACGGATTGTCTCCGTCTCGTCGAAACGATCAATTTTGATATAAATATCGTTCCAATATAAGTTCGTATGCAAAAGTTAGAACCATTCGAATGCAGCCCTGCCAGAATGCTACATATGGCGCGCCCTACCAGACATGTGTCTGATGGGTGGCGCGAGTGACAGTCCGTTTGGTGCGAACGATTCAGTCCTGAAGATGACCTCCAATTGAAAAACGTTCAACATGAAAGTTGTTTGCCTCGTCGAAACGGTCAAGATTGCTTTTGGACTCGTTTTCATCTGAGGTCGTTTACTGCCACAAAAAGAACCCGCAAGGTGCAGCGAGTTTAAACCGAACAGTTTTGGAATGTTTGGATAAAAGCAATCCGAATTTGACTAGGTTTTGGACGTGAATCCAAGCCTTTTCCTTGCACGGGAAGTCCAGCCGCCTCTTATATACCTAAGGGGTGATGGCCGATTAAACAACAACACACAATCGCAAAACCCATCTACTTTTTACCCTAGTTTTACACCCCTCCCTGGTTATTTCTCTCTCGTTCTTCGTTCGTTCTTCGTGTTGAAGGGCACCGATCCTCGAGGCTCTAGGGGCGGGCGAACCGGCCTAGGGCAGCCCATAGCCGCCGCGCGTCCAGACGGGGTCCCACCCGGACGCGTGGGGTTTCGGGTCCTGAAAAGCACCCGCCGGATTGCTTGCGTACCGCGCTTCTGAACGGCTCTCCTTCGACGTGAGCTGCGGTGCATCACCCTCGGCGTTGGAGGTACACGGTGACGTGTTCGTGTGCGAACACCAGTGTCCGCGGACATGCCTGAGCGCACACGTTCGCGGGCGTTTGAGGGGCCGGATTTGCCCATCGTAAATGTATATGCTCTTAGGAAGAGGGGTGGCAGCTGTCTCTTGTTGTGTTCATGTACTTCCTTTCTCCTCTACTATGGCGTAGAATTATTTATTCTGCAATTTTTAGAATTCTACGTTACAACTAAGAGAAGATCAATTTGGGAACTTGAATATCAAGTGGCCCGGTTCTTTGGCTACTAGTAGTATATTTCAGCAGAATACGGAGTACCATCGATATTTCTTTCGTGCATTCGCGCAGGCGGCCATGGCATGCTAGTAGCAATTGTACCCAGCGGTACTGCCAGAACACCGCCAAAAACATCCAGCAGATCAGCACTCCATGTTTTGCGTGGCCAAACCAAACCACCGATGATTGCCAATAATAACCCGTGACAGCCAAGCAACGCCATTTTCTTTCTTTGACCCGTGCTACACGTACTAGCGATCGAAAGGACGTTTGGTCATGACGAGAAAACCTTTCGTTAAAAGGATGAGGGAAGGAAAGCTATCGTCGTTTCGCCGTGCCGGAGGAGGAGGAGGAGACGGGACAAGAGAGCGCTATGTCGTCGTCACGTGGCGCGGCTCCTACTCCCAGGTATAGGCTGGATGCGTTTTATTTATCCCGACGCAATCCCACACGGCCCTTGTCACTAGCGCGGTTCTCACATGCTTGTAACGGTAGTGGTACTCGTAATCTCGCGTACACGCGGGGGTAGCAGCATTTTGAGCACAAGTGTTTGTGGGACAGCGTTACATGAACCGGTTCACCTAAAAATAAGCCGTATTTTTCCATGGAAAACGGGGAAGAACTTCGGCGACCAAAAGGTTGATATTCTTTTACTTACTGATCCAACTGTGTTTTCCTTTTTCCCGATTAATAAATAGCGGATTTATTAACTTAAAATAGAGTACTAACATGATACAAACAGAATGAGCACACAACCAGCTTCTGTTTAGTTATGATGCATACAACTAATACTAACACGCAAAAAATTACACCGGCAGATAACAAAGTCATACAATACCGGTTTTCTTTTCCTACCTAGTTTGATTAAGTCACTTAGACGTGTAATAACTAGTCACCCTGTGCACTTTTAAACTGAACTGGAAAATGATACCAAAAATAAATCGAACCGAACCAATTTTACGGTTTTTATGGTTTATGGTTTCGGTATGGTATGAACTTTTCATACGGTTTTGAGTTTTAGTTTCTATGGTATATACGAAAAAACTGAACGGTTTACCGAATAAACAGAAGTAAAAATATATTTATATATCTTGGGTGAATAACCATACAAATAGTCATTTCTGTACATAAGCTAGATTTTGTGTTAAGCGCATCCATTTTCTTGTAACTTAGTCATACTTCTCTTAAAAAGAATGCTAAGCACATCCATAACCATCGAATCCATGCATGCATATACACTCCCATATAGTTATGTACTCTTTGTATAAAAGGATATGTATTTTCAGTCATAAATTTGCAAACTATTATATGTCATTTTCAAATTCGCGTCAACTTTGGTTCATACAATATACCGAAACCATACCGAAATAATTTGGTATATACCAAAACCGAACCGTATCTAAATTTCATATCGTATTTAACGAAGTATTAATACCGTACGAACCAAAAAACCATACAAACCGAACCACGTAAACAGAACAAACCGAACGCACAGAGTGAATACTAGGGCACTTAGACATACACATTCGAAAGATCATTTGGTGTTGAAATAACAGAGCTGAAACTTGTTTGGCCAAGCAAGGGAAAATACACATCCATATTTCATGAAGGAAAAACATTCCCAGTGCTCTGAAAAAAATAGTGATTAAAAAAGACAGTTTTTAAGCATTTTCGAGCGCTGGTTTTAGTGTTTCTTTTGTCCGAATCATAAGAAACACGGATATTTGCACGTATGTGCAACATTCAACAATGTTTGCTGCCAAAAATAATTCTGATCATTTTATTTTTACTATTCATAAGGCGCAATTAAGCTCGGGAGCAGAAGAGTGCTTTCGCTTTCCATGGAGTTTTCCATCAAGAATAAGTGCAAGGAAACAATTAATCTGTTTGTTGCTATTGCTAGAGGCAAGCAAGACGAGACCAAAATTGCAGTTAAACAAGTGCACTCAGCAGCAGTGACATTACTAATACTACCAGCTAGCTTTAGCCCCCGACCTAGTGGAGGAGACCACCCGTAGCCACCATTAAATAGTCGCCGCGCCCAAGAAGCGCAGATAAGACCAGGACAAGCGAGGTTTTACTACCACTAACCCCAATTCAAGGGTTTAAGCTAACCCAAAGATAAAAATATATGCACCCACAGCCGAGGAGAGAGAGTGTGCGTGTCTGTGTTCAAAAGAACTGAAGAGAGGCCCAGACAGGGAGCAGCGTCTCCGCTCCCGGCCTCCTCCTCCATATGCGTCTTGGGTGCGGCTCAAGCAAACACCAGCTCAAAGCAAAGCGAGCTCCCCGCCACCTCACTGCCCGTCGCACTCCACTCCCACATGCCTCGCCATCCCCCATCTCCTGCTCGTAACCCCATCTCCGGTCCCATGCGGCGGTGAGCTCGCCGTGCCGCTGCTGATCGGATAGGTGGGGGAGGGAACGTTCGTTGTTTCTACTTTTTCGGTGGGTTCTTGATCGCCGGGATCAGAATGGCGCACCGGCGCGCCCGGTTCTTGGTGGTGGTGCTCTTGGTGGCCGCGCTGGCGCTCCGACCGGCCGCGGCGCTGTCCCCGGACGGCAAGGCGCTGCTGTCGCTGCTCCCGACGGCGCCGTCGCCGGTGCTGCCGTCCTGGGACCCGTCGGCCGCGACCCCGTGCTCGTGGCAGGGGGTCACGTGCTCGCCGCAGAGCCGGGTGGTGTCGCTCTCTCTCCCCAACACCTTCCTCAACCTCTCCACCCTCCCGCCGCCGCTCGCCTCGCTCTCCTCGCTCCAGCTGCTCAACCTCTCCACCTGCAACATCTCAGGGACCATCCCGCCGTCCTACGCGTCCCTCGCGGCCCTCCGCGTGCTGGACCTCTCGTCGAACGCGCTCTACGGCGCCATCCCCGGCGAGCTCGGCGCGCTCTCGGGGCTCCAGTACCTGTTTCTCAACTCCAACCGCTTCACCGGCGCCATCCCGCGCTCCCTCGCAAATCTCTCCGCGCTCGAGGTGCTCTGCATCCAGGACAACCTCTTCAACGGCACCATCCCGGCGTCCCTGGGCGCGCTCACCGCGCTCCAGCAGCTCCGCGTCGGGGGCAACCCGGGGCTATCGGGACCCATCCCGCCCTCCCTCGGCGCGCTCTCCAACCTAACCGTCTTCGGCGGCGCTGCCACCGGGCTATCTGGACCCATCCCGGAGGAGCTCGGCAACCTCGTCAACCTCCAGACGCTGGCATTGTACGACACCGGCTTGTCCGGCCCCGTGCCGGCGGCGCTCGGCGGGTGCGTCGAGCTGCGCAACCTCTACCTCCACATGAACAAGCTCTCCGGACCGATACCGCCCGAGCTCGGGAGGCTACAGAAGATCACCAGCCTGCTGCTCTGGGGCAATGCCCTCTCCGGGAAGATCCCGCCGGAGCTCTCCAACTGCTCGGCATTGGTGGTGCTGGACCTGTCGGGCAACCGTCTCTCGGGCCAGGTGCCCGGGGCGCTCGGGCGTCTCGGCGCGCTCGAGCAGCTGCACCTATCGGACAACCAGCTGACGGGGCGCATACCGGCGGTGCTGAGCAACTGCAGCAGCCTCACCGCCCTGCAGCTCGATAAGAACGGCCTCTCCGGGGAGATACCGGCGCAGCTCGGGGAGCTCAAGGCGCTGCAGGTGTTGTTCCTCTGGGGCAATGCGCTGTCCGGCTCGATACCGCCGTCGCTGGGCGACTGCACCGAGCTGTACGCGCTGGACCTGTCCAAGAACCGGCTCACCGGCGGCATCCCCGACGAGGTCTTCGGACTCCAGAAGCTCAGCAAGCTGCTCCTGCTCGGCAACGCGCTGTCGGGGCCGCTTCCTCCAAGCGTGGCTGACTGCGTGTCGCTGGTCCGGCTCCGGCTCGGCGAGAACCTGCTCGCCGGCGAGATACCCAGGGAGATTGGCAAGCTGCAGAACCTGGTGTTCCTGGACCTGTACTCGAACAGGTTCACCGGACACCTCCCCGCCGAGCTCGCCAACATCACGGTGCTGGAGCTGCTCGACGTGCACAACAACAG
The DNA here is from genome assembly GCF_018294505.1 of Triticum aestivum. Classification (NCBI taxonomy): domain Eukaryota; kingdom Viridiplantae; phylum Streptophyta; class Magnoliopsida; order Poales; family Poaceae; genus Triticum; species Triticum aestivum. The sequence goes on from NC_057813.1 coordinate 485,411,132, forward strand.
CTTCACGGGGCCCATCCCTCCGCAGTTCGGGGCGCTCATGAACCTGGAGCAGCTTGACCTCAGCATGAACAACCTCACGGGCGAGATGCCGGCGAGCTTCGGCAACTTCAGCTACCTCAACAAGCTCATCCTCAGCAGGAACCTGCTCACCGGGCCATTGCCCAAGTCGATTCAGAACCTGCAGAAGCTGACCATGCTGGACCTGAGCAACAACAGCTTCTCCGGCCCGATACCGCCGGAGATCGGCGCACTGTCAAGCCTGAGCATCAGCCTGGACCTGAGCGGGAACAGGTTCGTCGGCGAGCTGCCGGAGGAGATGTCCGGCTTGACGCAGTTGCAGTCGCTTGACCTGTCGAGCAATGGCCTGTACGGCAGCATCTCGGTGCTCGGGGCGCTCACCAGCCTGACGTCCCTCAACATCTCGTTCAACAACTTCTCCGGCGCCATCCCCGTGACGCCATTCTTCAAGACGCTGTCGTCAAACTCCTACACCGGCAATCCCAGCCTGTGTGAGTCCTATGACGGGCACATTTGTGCGTCAGACATGGTCCGTCGGACCACACTGAAGACCGTCAGGACTGTGATCCTTGTCTGCGCCGTTTTAGGCTCGATCACTCTGCTGCTTGTCGTGGTCTGGATCCTGTTCAACAGAAGCAGGAGGCTCGAGGGCGAGAAGGCGACCAGCCTGTCGGCCGCCGGCGGCAACGACTTCTCGTACCCGTGGACGTTTACGCCATTCCAGAAGCTCAACTTCTGCGTGGACAGCATCTTGGAGTGCCTCAAGGATGAGAATGTGATCGGCAAAGGTTGCTCCGGAGTCGTGTACAGAGCTGAGATGCCCAACGGCGACATCATCGCGGTGAAGAAGCTCTGGAAGACGACCAAGGAGGAGCCGATCGACGCGTTCGCCGCCGAGATTCAGATATTGGGTCACATCAGGCACCGGAACATTGTTAAGCTGCTTGGTTACTGCTCGAACAAGTCTGTCAAGCTCTTGCTCTACAACTACGTCCCCAATGGTAACCTGCAGGAGCTCCTCAGTGAGAACAGGAGCCTGGACTGGGACACACGGTACAAGATCGCGGTCGGGGCGGCGCAGGGGCTGTCCTATCTGCACCATGACTGCGTCCCGGCGATACTCCACCGGGATGTCAAGTGCAACAACATACTGCTCGACTCCAAGTATGAGGCCTACCTGGCTGACTTTGGGCTGGCCAAGCTAATGAACTCGCCCAACTATCATCATGCCATGTCGCGCATCGCCGGTTCTTACGGATACATTGCTCCAGGCAAGTCACTTCTACGAACTTGCATTTATCTCGTCTTATAGTGTACATTCATTCACCAATTGACAGATATTTTTCTTACTATCTTCAGCATTTAGAACTATAGACAGATAGTGTACATTCATTCACCAATTGATTCCACAGCTTCGTGAATTATTTGGGTAGTGCTGTTACCTAAGCAAGAATCTTTGACCCGTGGTTGCTTCTAGTAAACTTAACATGGTTCTTCATCCATGACCATGTCGATATCTTGTAGCTTAAGCGGGTGACTAGGTATTAACTGACATTGTCCTTGCTTAGTAGTAGTACAATATAGCTGCTAGAGTTTCTCACATCACAAGCATCCTTGTTCACTGAAGCACGTTGACTTCATGCTGTTGATTCCAATGCTTAGCACATCACTGTGTTGATTTGCGTAATTATACTGAAGTGTACCAATACAAACTATAATTATTGTTCTACTAACTACTAAGTAAAATACAAGGTGATTTCAGTTAGAGGACCCAATGGTTTGACACTTGCCTTTTTCATTTCAGAGTACGGCTACACCGCGAACATCACCGAGAAGAGCGACGTGTACAGCTACGGCGTGGTGCTCCTGGAGATCCTGAGCGGGCGCAGCGCCATCGAGCCGATGGTCAGCGACAGCCTCCACATCGTGGAGTGGGCCAAGAAGAAGATGGGGAGCTACGAGCCGGCGGTGAACATCCTGGACCCCAAGCTGCGTGGCATGCCGGACCAGCTGGTCCAGGAGATGCTGCAGACACTGGGCATCGCCATCTTCTGCGTGAACCCGGCGCCGGCGGAGCGGCCGACCATGAAGGAGGTGGTGGCCTTCCTCAAGGAGGTGAAGAGCCCGCCGGAGGAGTGGGCCAAGACGTCGCAGCAGCCGCTCATCAAGCCGAGCAGCCAGGAAGCCTGACGAGAGCACTGCCGCGGTGGATTCAGTGGCGCATCTTCTGCAAGAAGAGAAATGGAAGGAGATCAGGAGATGATATGAGAAAGGAAAAGGAGTAGGATTTTGATAATTGCCTAGCTAGCTTTGGTTAGGGGTTTCTTGTACAGTTTCAGAGGACGTTGTAGCTCATTCTGGGGAACTTGAATGGGAAATTTCTCAGTTTTTAGTTTGCTCATGCGACACATCACTGTGCCTCCCAGTTTACAGTTTACTCCTCATTTCGCAGTTCGTTTGCATGTGATGTGATTCTAATAATGTCCACCGGGCTATTAAAAGAACATCTCACGCCCATATACTAGTACACTAACGCCCGCTTAGGATGGGTGCAAGTTTATACGCTATTTATTTTGACTTTAGCTAGATTTCAGTTAGCTGAATTTTTGTTTTGTGGTCAATCGATTTTCTGGCCTTTGGATTGCGCTTTAAGATTTGTGTAGTTTTTCTTTCTGTCATGTTTTGCTGGTGGTATTGGGCTGTTTGGATTTGATTCACACCGATTTTGGGTCAGTCGATTTCGCTCTTGGGCCCAATTTTGGTGCGTGCATGCTTTTTTTCCATGTGTTTGCTTTTGTTTTTTGCACGTGTAGTTTTTTTTTATTTTTCAGTTGAGTTTTTTTTTCTTTATGTGTATTTTCGGATGTTGAGTGCGTGAAAATGTATACATGCAAGTACTAGATGTACAAATTACATTAAAGTACGGAAACTTCACTCTTATATATTTATTCTGCATATTATCAAAAGTGCATTTTTTGCTAATTTTGTGTTTTTTTGTGTTTTTATTTTCTTTATATTATTTAAGGGTAATACCAATGCTAATTGTTTTGTGCTATTTTTTTCTAATTAAATACAATTTTCTATTATTATGTGTATGTATGCATGAAAGTACTATACAATATGTGTGTAAATTATACCGCTAAAGTTGCGTTATTATATGTGTATTCACTGCATATTATTAAAAGTGCAATTTCACTGCAAAGTTGTGTTCAAGTCTTTTCTTTATTTTCTTTCTTCCTCAGAGTAATACCAATGTCGCTAATTTATCCCCTCTTAGAAAACTCTATTTGTTTTACCATGTTTAGTTTTGAATTCATTTCTGGTTTACAAGGACAATACCAATGCAACTTATTCGTTCCTTGTTTAAAAACTTTGTTTTTATGTAAAATTCACTATTATATGTTTATTCTTAGATAACTCAAAAACTGCAATTTATGTGTAAATTGTGTGCAAATTGCATCATTTTTTTTTAATTCCTTTCTTTTTAAAAGGTGGTACCAATGCCACTATACTTCATTTCTTCTTAGAAAATTTACTTTTATTTTTGTGTTTGTAAGTAAGTATACACGCAAGTATGATACACCATGTGTGTAAATTATAGTAGAGAGCAAAAATTGCACTGTATATGCTTATTTTTGGCATATTACAGAAGTGCAATTTTAAGGCATAGTTGTGTGCAAGTTATTTTTTAATTTACTTTCTACTTAAGGGGTTTCATTTCCCCCTATTTAGTAGTTTTTTGTTTTTTATATTTTCTTTCTTCTTAAAGGGTTCCATTCTTACATAGAAAACTTCATTATTTTGTTTTATTTTTAGTTTTTGTATTTTGTTTTCTTAAAGGGTTTCATTCTTCCATAGAAAACTTTATTATTTTGTTTTGGTTATTTATTTATTTTTATTTTCTTTCTTCTTAAAGGGTTTCATTCTTCCCTAGAAGACTTCATTACTTTGTTTTGTTGTTGTTTTTTATTTTCTTTCTTCTTAAAGAGTTTCAATCTTCCCTAGAAAATTTCATTTTTTTGGATTTATTTCTTTCTTCTTAAATGGTTTTATTCTTCCCTAGAAAAGTTTATTATTTTGTTTTCATTTTAATTTTAATTTCATTTCATTTTCTTTTTTTAATGGCAATACCTTTATTCCTGCATATTATAACAAAGCGCAATTTTCGTGTAAATTGCGTGCAAATATTGCCATTACTTGTTTTTTTATTGCCTTTCTTCTTAAAGGGTACTGTCAATGTTCGGATTTTTGATTTTCTTTATTCTTCAAGGGTAATATTAAATGCCAATGATTCATTTTAGCTTAGAAGACTTCATTAGTATGATTTTTTTGTTTCTACTTTTTCTTACTTCTTTAAGGGCATTAGCAACTCCGGTAATTCATTTTTCAGAGAAAACATCTTTTTTGCAAAAGTTCCACTAACATATGCTTATTCTTGCATATTTTAAAAAACAATTTATGTACATATTGTGTGCAAGTTTTATCATTATTCATTTTATTTTATCATTATTCATTTTGTTTCTGTACGGTTGACGGTGTAGGAGTGCAACTTGCTTGAGGTTAGGCACAAGGCTAATCCATCAATCATCCTGCGCTCAACGACAAAAGCAGGCACACAAAGCAGCATACAATTACTACGTACCACAAATTAGTTTGGATGAAAAGAAGGACGTATGTATCATGCGCCCATGCTTATGCATGCAGAATGTTTCATGCGTACACGCACGCATGCGTAAATACATATCATGCACGCGTGCGAAATGTGTACATGCATAGCGAATCTGTAATGGGCTGGCTACCAAACACAAGTGTTGTTTGTCGACTCGACTGACCCAGAAATAAGATCAGTCGACTTACCTGTAGTCGCTCTCATTTATTTTACAGGTATACTAGCAAACATGCCAAGCATGCCCCTGCGTTGCCACGTGAGAAAAAAAAATCACCCCTCATACACACTCGACAACATCAACAAATCACTTGAAATCTTTCACGGTACGATACAAGAAACAATATGATAAGTGGTGTTGTACACAAACATAAAGGATTGGATGATTTTTTAAGTGTACTGAGGTTGTGTCCAATTTATTAGACAACAAAAATATCTACCTAGCTGCCACTATCAATTCATGTCTTTGCTACGTTCCTCCTCAATGATATTCAACAAACAGTGCATTAGGCTAGAAATAGCAAACGACACTTTAGTACTCAATGATAGCATGTGCATAACAGCATTATTTTTGTTTTGTTGATATATATGTTTGCAACTGTAATCCATGTCAAGACTTAATGTGGTTGCAAACATATTAGATATCTCCGTCGAAAACAATCAATCTATATGGACATGCATAACGAATATGCATTTCCAATAATCCCCATTCAAATAAAAGTACTAACTAAGGGTGCAACATAAACATAGTTCTAGAAATAACTAACATCCAAGATAATATCATATTTGAAATCTACCCCATATAAAGAAAAGTATCAATTAAGGTTGCAACATAAACATAATTTTAGAAATAATTAACATGCAAGATAATATCATATTTGGAATCTATACATTTTTCTGAGCGATTTCCATATATAACACTTTAAATTTGAAGTTAGGTTTTGAAAGATATGAATATTTTGAAAAGTATTTGAATCTGCCAAAAAAAGAACTTTTTTTAAAAGAAAGTAGTTGCACCGTAATTGCAACACTGTGCAGCCCATTTGCTAAGATGACACTTGAGCAAGCAGCTCTATCTTACGCCAACCTGAAATCAAGGAGGAAAGGGAGAAAAAAAAGGGAGAAGGAGAACTCAAACTCAGGTCTCCCGGGTGGTAGAGGAAGGCTCAAGCTAGTAGGACGCTTGTGCACTTGTTAATTTTGATGTGATAATTGTGTACATGAACAAAACACAATGGACGTCGAGTATAATGAAAAAACGAATCGTTTTAGCCACTTACGGGTGACAGTGGAGGTAAATATTATAATTTTTAGGACACTTTTAATGACAGTGAACGGGCAAAAGCAATCCGTGCTTTATTATTTGATATAATATAGATATATATATATATATTGCCGGTCAACACTTGATTTCCATCTGAAAGGAAAACGACGCGTCAAGATCTATATCTTAAACTGATCAAATACAAGCGGAACGATAATCCAAGTAGGGCGTAAAGGAAAAAAAAATCTCAGCACAAACTGAGGATTGTAGATGAGAGAACAATTTAGCCTCTAAAATCCTCAAATTTTCAACTTAAGAAAAGGACAAGAATATATGAATAGTCCTAACTCAAGAACTGAAGTTGAAGTATTACGTCTCCCTTCTTCTCGTAGAAATTGGGGTAAAATGGAATAACGTACCACCACCCATTATGGTTTTGCATTAATTTGGGGCTTGGTTAACTGGATAGAGTCTAAGACAACGACACATAATCCAAGTTGGAGTGTACTTTAGGCCATATGGAATGTTTGGAATGATGTTGCCTTTAACAAATAAACCATCACAATTTTTTTGCAGGTTATCTTCAGACCATCTGTTTGGATCCGTGCGTGGTCATTACTCAGCCATGCGGACCATATGAAGCTTATGGATATTGGGTGCAACCAATGAGAGATGGTTGCATGGGATACTTACAACCAGTTTGGATGTCGGTCCAATAATAGGATATGTGTCTAGTCATCCTATTTTTGCCGATTGTGGCAATTTTTTTATTAGATTCGCTCTTTTTTCTGAGATCTTATTCAGAACTTGATTTTTTTAATAATATGGTTGTGTGCATCAAGAGATGCAGCGGCCGGGGGTACTCCTCCTTCAAAAAATGGGACATCACGAGGTGGGATATTGGCAGCTGCCATTCAAGGCATCTCTAACCAGGCTCCCCACTCTCCCATGTAAGTCCGAATGGACGGCCCGGGTAAGGCTCAAACAAGAGCGAGAAAAAATAAGAGCCTACCCAACCAAGCCATCCATTTCCTCCCTACATGTCCAGGCTGTCCGACACCCCTCAAATCCACACTTTCCCAACCCGAACAAGGCCTGAACAGAAGAGAGAGAGAGAGAGAGAGAGAGAGAGAGAGAGAGAAGGAGAGAAGCCTACCCAACCAGCCCTCCGTTACCTCCGAGTTTGAGGGGTGTCGGACTGTCAAACATAGGAGGTGAGCGCGTGGCTGCAAAGCGCGGCGACCGCGAGGGTCAGGTGGTAGCAGAGGTTCCATCGAATGAGCTGGGCATAGAGGAACGCGAGCGTGGAGAGAAATGTGGCGGCATGCACGGAGAAAAGCGCCCGACTTCAGGACGTCATAGAAGTTGCGGAGAAGGGCCATACTGTGGCAGAGGAGGAGAGCCATGACGGTGGCTTCCAATGGTGGCAGTTGAGGGCCATACCCACGACGGAGCTTGTATAGTGGTTGCAGTTGGGGTTGTGGCAGTGGCTTGCTGCAGTGGGTTGTGTCGGCAAGGTCACCGGAGCTTGCGCCCTCTCGGAGGTAGGGTTGCTCCGACGTGCACGCCTCATCTGTGCAGGGTGTGCTCTGCTCGTGCTCCAGCGGTGCCGCACATGACCTACTCAATGGATTGTGTGAAATAGGGAGGACAATTTAGGGGGTGTGGTTGTATGACATGAAAAGTGGGGGTTCAAAGCATACACGCGCAAACACTGTCGAGATGTATCCGAAGGAGGATAGATTTGTGCATTATAGTTGTAGATATTGTCACAAATCAAAATGGGATACTTGTTTTCTAGAGGTCCCTTGTGTTGTACAAACTAGATGATACCTCGTGGGTTTAATAAGATATCGTTGTATGGAACATGAATATTTGTGTTAACAACATGAGAACTAAAACTGAAAAATGCATATGATTTATTGCATGGAATTATTTTGTAGTTGTAAAATAATTACTGAATATAAACTGTATAATAAAATGGGAAGCATTTTTTCGTGTGTGGTTTCTTGTTGTGGAGAACCTTTCCATGCACGGTTGCATGTCAGTACTACAAATCTGGACACTAATGACCGCTCATCATTGACCACTAACCACACGTCAGTGATGAGGGTCATCACAGGTGGGCCAGCAAAAACTCGTGAGTGTTATTGCTCTGAGGGTTCTTGACACTGACTGCACTAATTTTGGACCGTCTGTGATATGGTCTTCTTCAATCTCCATTCACTTCTTGCGAGCCAGATTGCTATCACAGCGGCGCTCAAAACTAACATGTGTGTGATATGTGTTTATCACTAACCAACGAGTTAGTGGTCAGTTATTGGTGTCGGTACAACATTTAATCGGTGTAAGTGCATCTAGTGCCCCTTGGTGATTTTGGTGTATTGAAGACTTATAGGTTAAGAGACTAATATGTTTGTGAGTGTACACAGGTTCTATAAGTCGATGAGGAGTTTGATATTTACAGTGAAAGTCGACCCCTAAAAATGAATGTCTTCGGCTGAAGACTTTGGTTCTCCTGAAGACTTTAAAAGTGAAGAAATTGGTGCGACCTTAAAGACTTGGATATTCATGCGAGGATTATGAAGCGTGAAGACTTTTGTTTTCGTAGTTTCATTTTATTTTTCTTGAGTCATAGGAAACACCGTACTGTTAAAGACGGTCGAGGTAATAGTAAGGAAACTGATTTCCATGTGATGCTCATCTCAAAATCCTACACCTACCCAATCCTTCGAGTGAAGCCATTGGAAATCTCATATCAGTTCAGTCAATTTCTTCAGTGATAGAGACGAAGATCTTCTGGTCTCTGAGGAATTTGTTCTGACTGAGGAGTTAGGAATTCGCCAGTGCGGATTGCCTACATAATGAGGAACATGATAGCCCTGAGGAATTCGAACCTCAAATATTCGACCATTGTTGTGCTACGCGCCAGCTGTCTCAAAAATATCTACCACCTAATGGTCATATCAGCCAAGGGCATTTATGTCTTATCATGTCGGGCTGCTCCCTAGGCTATAATTAGCCACCCCCTACAACCACTAGCCGGTTGGCTGCTCCGAGAGAAACTGACACTTGTCATTTGAGAGCATCCCATCCTTTGAGGACTTTGAGCGAAAATCATCAAGTGAGGAAGTACCCAAATCCCAAACCCAAACCTACAAACCCCAAAGTGATTGAGCATCACTGAAGAGATTGCTCTTGTGTGGAACCGACACTTGTTACCTTTGAGGACTGTGTATCCTCCAGACGGTTAGGCGTCATGGTTTGAGCATCCAAGAGGAATTGTGGATTACCGAGTGACCAAGTCTGTGAAGGTTTCGAAGTCACCTGTGAAGACTTACCACTACTGTTGGGCGAGATTTGCGTGATCGTAGCTCAAGGAGAATACGATGAGGACTGTGTGTCCGGTACTGTGTGTCCTCGAGTTTAAATACTCAGCCGCTCCAACCAGACGAACAACTGTCACAGCAGTTGAAACTGGTTGACCAAATCATTGTCTTCACCAAGCCTACTGGTTCTATTTTCTCAACCCTTTCATTTCCTCAATTATGTGTTGATGAACCTGATCATTACTATTTAAAGACTTTGACTGAAGACTTTCTCTAATTCCTCAATCCTATTTCTTCAGTCAGTTTGTCTTCATCCTGTTATCATGTGTTTACGCTTTCTGTACTTTGTGTTTTGTCTTTCATTTCATCATGAAGACTGTGTTGTTGCTCTATTATGCTTACACCCGAGTACTTATTCCGCTGCAAGTAGTTCTTTGCTTAGAAATTTCCTCACTCTAAAATTCCTCAGTGAAGAATTCATAAAAATCGCCTATTCACCACCCTCTAGTCGACGTAATGCACTTTCAATTGATATCAGAGCAAGGTACTCCCTTGTTCTGTGTGATTTTGGTTTAACCACCTGGACTTTTAGTTATGTCGACTGCAGGTATGATCAAGGTCTCGGCTGAGTGTCCTACCTTTGATGGGACATACTACCCCTACTGGAAGAACAAGGTGCGCATGCATCTTGAGGTAATTGATAACGATCTCTGGTATGTTGTGTAAAATGGCGCCCCCTCAGTCACTCCGTCTCTGAATGCTACTGATGTGAAGAGATTCAAGCAACTCGATTTTCAAGCAAAGAATATCATATGCGGCCATCTGAGCAAAGGACAGTACGGCAGAGTGAGTGCACTGGAAACTGCCAAGCTAATTTGGGACAGGCTCTCCAAGGTCAACGAAGGAGTCTCAACTCAACGTGACTCCCGAGTTGATGTTCTTCGCAATCTCTTCAACCGCTTCAAAAGACTCCACAACCAAAATGTCCAGCAAACCTTCAATCGCCTCACTGACATCTCAAATGAGCTTTAAGCACTTGTTGCCACTAACATCACCGATCATGAGGTGGTGAAGAAATTGCCGAGATCACTTGACACCTCATTCGATACACTTGCACTAATGATTCAAGAACGAGATGATTACAAGTCACTAGATCCCGCTGATATCCTCGAGAGGCTAAACACACATGAGTTCCAGCTTGCTGAGAAGAGAGATCTCTATGGATCGAGCTACGGAAGACACATGCACTGAAGGCCAAGGAAGTCTCTGAGTCTGAAGCTGAAGATTCTGGTAGCAGCCTGAGTGATCCTGAAGAACTGAGCCAGGAGCTAGCAATGCTCGTGAGGAAATTCTAGAAGTTTTCTTGCCGTGGTTGTTTTGGAAAGTCTTCAAAAAATAATGATTCCTTGTCCCGTGACTACAAAAAGAGAACTTGCCAAAAATGCAAGAAACCTGGTCACTACATGTCTGATTGTCCTCTGTGGGAAAAGGAATCAAAGAAGAAGAAGTACAAAGATGACGATTCTGATGACTCGAAGAAAAAGAAGAAATCTTCAAAGTCTTTATCATCAAAATCTTCAAAGTCTTCATCTCACAACAAGAGCAGTTCCAAGAAGGCCCGGGCATTCATTGGCAACGAAATGGACTCTGAAGCTGAATCCGAGGAAAATATGGAAGAGGAGGAATCTGAGGAGTCAGACTCTGGTTGTGAGAGCTTAGCCCTCGCTACTGCTTATGTCAGCAAGTCCATCTTCAACACTAAAGAAAATGACCTCCCCAACTCTGCTGAGAAAAGCGTCGATGACTATGCTCCCACCTATTGCTTCATGGCAAAAGGTGCCAAGGTACTCAAACATTCCCCCTCTAACTCTAGTGAGGATGAATCTGATGAAAATCTTAAGCCTAGCTATTCCGAACTTGCCAGAATTGCTGTTAAAAAACGGAAGGCTTTAGAAAAGATTCAAAATCAACTAGTCAGAAGCGATGACCTGTTGGGTGAGGAATTGAATCGAACCAAGTCTCTAACTGATAATCATCAAAGACTTCAAACTAAGTTTGACAACCTTCAAAATCATCATAACACTCTCTTAACTGATCATGAGAAGCTTTCTTATGAATTTATTCAAAGAAAGCAAGATCTTGAAAAGTTAAGAGTGAGGTATGAAGATCTTCAGAAGGAAAACGATTCATTGCTTTCTCAACAGACCAGTTCCGCTCAGAAAGAATTTATTCCACCATGTCTTAAATGCATTGAACGTGAATCTGCTAATTCATCACCTGAATGTTCAAATGCTTCTATTGCTGCAAATTCTTCAACTGTCTCTGTGATCACAAATTCCTCATCTGAGGATACCACAAGTATCACTGACGACAATGCAGGTCTGAAGGAATTGTATGTGACAAGCATTTACAAAAGCCTCAAAGGGCATCAAACTCTATGTGATGTGCTTAAAAAGCAGATCTTGAACAGGAACCCTAGGAAAGAGGGTATTACCTTTGAGAGGAAACTTAATGCTGATGGGACCTACTGGAAACCTGAGCAGTATCCCAAAACCTCATGGGTTGCTGCGAAAGGACCTCCTATAGATCCATGCACTTTATCTGGCTTTACCTGTGACTCTTCATATTCCTCTGGTGAGTCATTCGACTCCAACTATAAGCTGTTTAAGAATCATAATGGTGAAGTATTTGCTCGATATGTTGGAACTAACTGCAGGAACGGTCCCCCTGTGAAGAAAATCTGGGTTCCTAAAAGATGCCTTGAAAAATCTTCAAGTGAATGTCATCATGACACCACCCATGAAGAATAGGAACCCCAGATTAAATTCTTCACATTGATCAAAATCTTCATATGGATCCAAGTCCTCATATGGACCAAATCCTTCATATCGATCAAATTCCTCACAAGGATCAAAATCCTCATATGAACATCATCGTGCTAACACTTCTGTTTCGCAGGGAAAGTCTAAGGGTCATGAATATGTGCATTATTCTTCAAACCATTATGTTCATAAGTCCTCGAAGAATTTCTCTGCTTATGCATATGCTTATCCTAACCACTCTTCTATGAAACGAAGTGCACTGGCTTCAATACCATCTTTTTCTTATGGAGCTCGCAAAATGATGAACTCTTTGCCACCCTTCCAGATGTGGGTGGTGAAGAAAAACAACTAATCTCTTATGCAGGGTCAGGTCTCCAGACAAACTTGATCGTCTGAAGAAATTGCTGGAGACCTGAATGTGCTTGAAAGGACGCAAGCTAAACATGAAGAAATGAATCATTCATTTCTCACCTCCTCATATTGCTATATCTGTTACTGTTGATGAAATCGATATCATATTCTTCACTGATTTAGTATATGGGTTCGTAAGTTGCACTAATTCATGTGCAGGATGAACAACCCAAAGCTACTGAGTGGGTCCTCGATAGTGGATGTACAAATCACATGACTAGTGACAAGAACTTGTTGATGGACACTGATTTGTCACCATCTCATCTGAAGCATATCACTTACGCTGACAAAGGCAAAAGCAAGGTATTGGGTCTAGGTAAGGTTGTAATCTCAAAGGATTGACACATGGACAAAGTCATGCTTGTCGAGTCCTTAGGATTCAACCTCATGTGTGTCTTAATGCTTTGTGATCTAGATATGGTTGTTGTCTTTGGAAAATTTCATAGCTTTGTGCTAATGGAATCTGACAACTCTAAGGTCTTCGAAGGCTTTAGGAAAGGAGACTTGTATATTGTTGATTTCTCTGCAGGACCACAGCCTACCACATGTCTACTTGCAAAAGCTTCAGAATGCTGGCTATGGCATCGATGACTTGGTCATGCTGGGATGAGGAACTTGCATACACTCGCGAAGAAGAAGCATGTCATTGGCATCGAGGGTGTCAAATTCCTCAAAGATCATCTTTGTGGGGCTTGTGAGTCTGGAAAGAACACCAGAGCCAAGCATCCCTCGAAGACTATCATGACCAATTCTCGTCCCTTTGAATTACTTCATATGGATCTCTTTGGCCCTACTCATTATGCCATGTTCTCTAATTCTGCATCATTATATGGCTTTGTCATAGTTGATGACTATTCTCGTTACACATGGGTGCATATCATCACTTACAAAAATGAAGTGCAGGAAGTCTTCAGACGTTTTTCCTCAAGGGCTTCCACTAACTTCGGTGTGAAGATCAAGCATATCAGGAGTGATAATGGAACTGAGTTCAAGAATACTGGGCTCGATGAATATCTTGACATGCTTGGCATTACTCACGAATTATCTGCTCCTTATACTCCTCAGCAGAATGGCGTCGTGGAGCGCAAGAACGAGAACTCTTGTTGAGATGGCTTGCACTATGCTTGATGAATACAATATGCCTCAACGCTTCTGGCCTGAAGCAATTGATACTGCGTGCCACATCATCAACATGGTATATCTTCACAAATTCTTCAAAAAGACCTCATATGAACTCCTCACTGACAAGAAACCCAATGTAAGTTATTCCAAAGTCTTCGGTGCTAAATGCTGGATTAGAGATCCTCACCATCACTCTAAATTTGCACCGAAAGCACATGAAGGTTTTATGCTTGGTTACAGAAAGGACTCGCTCACCTACAGAGTCTTCAACCTAAATCATCACAAGGTTGTTGAAACTGTAGACGTGCGGTTCGATGAAACTAATGGCTTGCAAAGAGAGCACCTACCTCCTGTGCTAGATGAAATGTCACCTAAGGAATCCATCAAGTTCAAAGCTACTGAGGATGTCATCCCAACTGAAGAATCTGCTGAAAAAATCATTCCAGATCGTGAAGAAAATCATACTGGTGCCGCTGAAGAAACTGGTCCTAAAGAAAATGCTGGACCTAAGCAAAGTCGTCAACCTGCACATCCTCGTGTTGCAAACGAAGTGCAAATCGAGAAGATCATCGATGACATCAAAGCACCAGGTCCTCTCACGCGCTCAAAAGCTTCACATTTATCTAACTTTTGTGGGCATTTTGCATTTGTCTCTATCACAAAGCCCACTAAAGTTGATGAAGCATTCATGGAATCCGAGTGGATTCAAGCTATTCCAGATGAATTGCATCAATTCGAGCTCAACAATGTGTGGGAGCTTGTCAAGCGACCAGACCCATGAAAGCACAACATCATCAGTACCAAATGGATCTACCGCAACAAACAAGACGAAAATGGCCTCGTGGTGAGGAATAAGGCTCGTCTTGTAGCTCAAGGCTACACACAGGTTGAAGGAATTGATTTTGATGAGACTTTTGCACCTGTTGCTAGACTTGAGGCTATTCACATATTGCTTGCTTACGCTAACCATCATAATATCATCTTACATCAAATGGATGTGAAAAGTGCATTCCTCAATGGTAAGCTTGAGGAAGAAGTATATGTTCCTCAACCACCAGGTTTTGAGGATCCAAAATTTCTAGATCACGTCTACAGACTCAACAAGACCCTCTATGGCCTCAAGCAAGCACCTCGGGCATGGTATGACACACTGAAGGAATTGCTCATGAAGAAAGGCTTCAAACCTAGTTCACTTGACCCAACTCTTTTCACCAAAGCATATGATGATGAATTATTCGTGTGCCAAATATATGTTGATGACATTATCTTTGGTTGTACTAACCAACATTACAGTGATGAATTTGCCTATATGATGAGTGAAGAATATCAAGTGTCTATGATGGGAGAATTGAAATTCTTTTTAGGTCTTCAAATTCGTCAACAATACAATGGCATATTCATATCTCAGGAGAAATACCTCAAGGATGTATTGAGGAAATTCGGCATGCAAGACTCCAAAGGCGTCAAAATCTCTATGCCCATAAATGGCCATCTATGCACTGATGAAAATGGTAAAGACTTCGATCAAAAGGTATACCGCTCCATGATTGGCTCTTTATTGTACCTATGTGCATCTAGGCCGGATATTATGCTTAGTGTTTGCATGTGTGCCTGATTTCAAGCTACACCGAAGGAATCACACCATAAGGCTGTGAAGCATATTCTTCGATATATAGCTCAAACACCAACACTTGGATTATGGTATCCCAAGGGCTCTTCCTTTGATCTCATTGGATATTCAGACTCTGACTATGCTGGAGATCGGGTGGACCGCAAGTCAACGTCAGGCACATGTCATTTCCTCGGATGATCCTTGGTATGTTGGTCCTCGAAGAAACAAAACTACGTATCACTCTCCACTGCAGAGGCTGAGTACATTGCTGCTGGATCTTGCTGTGCTCAATTGCTGTGGATGAAGCAAACTCTCAAGGACTATGGCACCAATGTGAAGAATGTGCCGCTCTACTGCGACAATGAGAGTGCCATTAAGATTGCTCACAACCCAGTTCAGCACTCGAAGACAAAGCACATCCAGATTCGTCATCATTTTCTTCGTGACCATGTGTTGAAGGGTGACATCTCCATCGACCATGCAAGTACTGAAGACCAGCTGGCTGATATCTTTAGAAAGCCCTTGGATGAGAAGAGATTTAGCAAGTTGCGGTGTGAGCTAAATATCCTAGAATCTTCAAATGTTCTTTGAAAAGGACACACATCCTAGCGCTTATGCTGACTTGATGACTTAGATGTGCAATACACGAAGTAACATTTTTCTTCAATCAATGAAGACTAACCCTCTAAGTGTGAAGAAATTAATGAAGAAATTGATTCTCAGAACCTAACGATAGTTGTACGCGGTGTCTGAAATCAGCTTTCTTATACAATGGGTTACGCCACCAACCAAAGTTGAGAATCTTCAATTTGAGTTTTTTCTTCATTTTTGAAATTCCTCAGTTTACAAATTCTTCAACTTTGCATTACCTTCACCCTTTCCGTCATTGTTCTTCATTGACTATATATATACACTTGAGTTTTTATGTCCTCTATAACATTCACTTATTGCTATTTCTTCAAGTTGATCTTTCGGCTAAGTGAATGTGATCGGACCCTTTCCCCTCTATGCTTAACTCAACCTAGTCTATTCAAAAATTCTTCATGTGCGTTCTGTTTGAAACTCATTCAAAATCTTCACCGAGTCCTTGTCAGCTGAAGAAATTGCGAACGAAACATTAAATATTCCAAATCTGATTTTTTCGGTTTCTGCCGCTCATACCGTTACACATTCCATGATAAATATTATCTATTCACCCACGATCTTACACGATCGCCACCTCACAATATGTGGGTGACACATGTCGCGCGAATGAGAAGGGTCAGGGGCACGTTCGTCCAAATTCTTTGGGCGAACAGTTTTTTCACAGTGGCTATAAATACCCCCTCCCCTTCCTCATTTCACTTTGACTCCGCTCGACCTCACTCCCTCGCTCGAGCTTCTCAAACCCTAGCGCCGCCGCTACTTCCATCATCGCCGGTGAGGAAGAGCTTCACTGCCTTGACCTCGTCGCCGTCGTACTCGCACCGGACACAGAAATCTTCACTCCGCCACCACCGTAGACGTCTTCCTCCGCCGAGTTAGGGCGTGGAAGATCTGAGCCGACGAACTTCCAAATCTACACTTCCTATTCGTCATGTTCTTCATCAAGGGTCATTAGAAGTTACTTTTACTACATTTATTCTACTGATGATTTTCATCAAATCTTCAAAAGGTGTTTATTCTTCAACCTCCACACTCTAAAGATGTAGCACAAATCTTCAGCTCTTGATCTGTTTCTCTAAGTGACGTTTTTCTTCATGATTCCTCAATTGTGTGAATCTAACAATCCACACAACTCTAGAACCTAAGTCAAAGAACGCTTAGTGAAATTCTTCAAGACACAACTGGTCAATTTCCTCAAACTTGTTCCATTTTGCAAAACCTTCTGAGAATGCATATGACCTCTCCAAATTCTTCGCACCTATACTCTGTTCACAGGTACACATGTCTGCTGCTGAATCACTAGGTTCTCATCAACTTAACTCATTTGCAGAGTTCCTCCAAGAAAAGTTGCATACTTCTTCAGAGAACTCAATTGTTCAAATTCCTCAGCTGAAGATATGGTAGATGGTAAAAGGCCTCAGAAAAGAGGAAAGAAGCTCGAAGTCAAAACTGCCTTTGAAATTCCCGATGACATTTATGCAGGGTACTGCATGCCTGATGAGGCAACTCATGGCAAAGAAACCAAGAATGAGCGCAAGGTGCACATTCAAAGGATTGAACGCCGATGGGCACGGGAGTGGAGAGATTACAGATATGTAACTCCAAAGTATATGAAGAAATTCGCTCTCAACCCTCCTTGCTCAAGACCTCCATTGGCACCTGAACAAAGAGCTGATCCAACAAGCCTTAAACATGGTGAGGATTATGCTAGTGAATGGGCCAGGAAGCAGGCCAAGTTGGCAAAGCAGGCCAAAGGAAGCAGTGAAGAAATTCAACGAAGATTCTGATGCTGTTGCTGCCACTGCTGAGGCTTCTACAAGCAAAAAGGCTATTCCCAAGAAGCTAGCCAAGAAACCAGCTTCCTCAGCAATGCCCTCATGGCCAAGTTCCTCTGTGCCACCTAGGAAAAATCCTCAAGCTGCCCTAGTTCCTCAAACTGCACCAGTTCCTTGAGTTTCAACACCCTCGGCTCCTCCGACAAAGTCCTCAGCCCCTGTGCATCTCGCCACGTGCCAACGGACCACATGCTTCTCTATTGCCTCAGGAGCTTCTGCAAGTTCTTCAGTTCCTCATCCGTCTTCAAAGAGCCCAACTTTGTTGAAGACTAAGGCTACCGCAGGACGAGGCACTAGACCAAGTCCTCACAAGAAACAAGTTGCTTTTCAAGTGCCTTATGATGATGATGAATTAGCTAATATCATCAAATATACACAGCAAAGGGCCCCTAGAGCCAAAGGGAGTGTTGTGCCTCTTCTATTGGATCCAAAGAAGATCCTAGACTTCATTGACCTCTGGCACAAGGATCCAAACACTCCTCTGCCAGAGCTGGGCCTCACTCCTGGACAAAATCACATGTAGGCAACGTTCATCACTGAAGAAAACTGGAAATACGATCAAGCTAAAGTGGCTAAGAAAGCATAATACAAGAAGCAACTCTATCTAAAGGACAATGTCCTCAGCCTATCACCTGAACAACTCCTGCTCTGCAAGCTGATATCAAAAAGCTCAGCGATGAATTTGATTCTTACAAGGCAGAATGGCTGGGAGCCAAGGTTAGATTCGTCACATTAGTGAAGAAATTCACTTCAAGTGTTGCTGGTCCTGTACACATTGGAGTCACTCTAGCTGAAGCATCTGCTCAATCCACTAAAGGAAATGCTAGCACCATTGATGAAAATCAGGTTGCTGATGAAACTGCAAGTACCAGGACTGCTGAAGAAATTCCAGTTGCTGAAGAAACTGCCAGGGCAACCACTAGTGTTGTGCCTGAAGAATCTGCTAGGCCAGCTGAAGACTCTGCTGCTGCGCCTGAAGAAATTGCTCAAGATAGGCCAACTGCATCAGTTGTGCCTGAAGAAATTGATCCAATTTCCTCTACTCCACCTGCACCAACAACATGCCCAATTATTCCTTCTGCTCTTCAAGTGTGCATTGCTTGAAAAGCAAATTCCTCACTATGCACATCTTTAGGGGGACTTCTTCTATATCTTGCAATCAAATTCCTCAACATTGAGCACTTTTCAATTCATATGTTTATCCCCGTTGAAAACTTAACCTATATTGTCATCAATCACCAAAAAGGGGGAGATTGTAAGTGCATCTAGTGCCCCTTAGTGATTTTGGTGTATTGAAGACTTATAGGTTAAGAGACTAATATGTTTGTGCGTATACACATGCTCTATAAGTTGATGAGGAGTTTGATATTTACTATGAAAGTTGACCCCTAAAAATGAATGTCTTTGGCTGAAGACTTTGGTTCTCCTGAAGACTTTGAAAGTGAAGAAATTGGTGTGACCTTGAAGACTTGGATATTCACGCGAGGATTATGAAGCGTGAAGACTTTTGTTTTTGTAGTTTCATTTTCTCTTTCTTGTGGCATAGGAAACATCATACTATTAAAGGGGATCGAGGTAATACTAAGGAAACTGATTTCCAAGTGATGCTCATCTCAAAATCCTACACCTACCCAATCCTTCGAGTGAAGCCATTGGAAATCTCATATCAGTCCAGTCAATTTCTTCAGCGACAGAGACGAAGATCTTCTGGTCTCTGAGGAATTTGTTCTGACTGAGGAGTTAGGAATTCGCCAGTGTGAATTGCCTACATAGTGAGGAACATGATAGCCCTGAGGGATTCGAACCTCAAATATCCGACCGATGTTGAGCCGCGCGGTAGCTATCCCAAAAATATCTACCACCTAACAGTCATATCAGACAAGGGCATTTATGTCTTATCATGTTGGGATGCTCCCTAGGCTATAATTAGCCGCCCCCTACAACCACTAGCTAGTTGGCTGCTCCGAGAGAAACTGACACTTGTCATTTGAGAGCATCCAATCCTCCGAGGACTTTGAGCGAAAATCATCAAGTGAGGAAATACCCAAATCCTCAACCCAAACCTACAAACCCCAAAGTGATTGAGCATCAATGAAGAGATTGTTCTTGTGTGGAACCGACACTTGTTACCTTTGAGGATTGTGTATCCTCCAGACGGTTAGGTGTCATGGTCTGAGCATCCAAGAGGAATTGTGGATTGCTGGGTGACCAAGTCTGTGAAGGTTTGGAAGTCACCTGTGAAGACTTACCAGTACTGTTGGGCGAGATTTGCGTGATCTTAGCTCAAGGAGAATACGGTGAGGACTGTGTGTCCTCGAGTTTAAATACTCAGCCACTCCAACCAGACGTACAACTGTCACAGCAGTTGGACCTGGTCGACCAAATCATTGTCTTCACCAAGCCTACTAGTTCTATTTCCTCAACCCTTTCATTTCCTCAATTATGTGTTGATGAACCTGATCATTACTGTTTGAAGACTTTGACTGAAGACTTTTTCTAATTCCTCAATCCTATTTCTTCAGTCAGTTTGTCTTCATCCTGTTATCCTGTGCTTACGCTTTCTGTACTCTGTGCTTTGTCTTTCATTTCATCATGAAGATTGTGTTGTTGCTCTGTTATGCTTACACCTGAGTACTTATTCCGCTGCAAGTAGTTCTTCGCTTAGGAATTTCCTTACCCTGAAATTCCTCAGTAAAGAATTCATAAAAATCGCCTATTCACCCCCCTCTAGTCAACGTAACGCACTTTCAGAAGCATATCACCTACGCTGACAAAGGCAAAAACAAGGTATTGGGTCTAGGTAAGGTTGCGATCTCAAAGGATTGACACATGGACAAAGTCATGCTTGTCGAGTCCTTAGGTTTCAACCTCATGTCTGTCTCAATGCTTTGTGATCTTGATATGGTTGTTGTCTTTGTAAAATTTCGTTACCTTGTGCTAATGGAATCTGACAACTCCAAAGTCTTTGAAGGCTTTAGGAAAGGAGACTTGTATATTGTTTATTTCTCAGCAGGACAACAACCTGCCACATGTCTACTTGCAAAAGCTTTAGAATCCAAGTTATTGCATCGACAACTTGGTCATGCTGGGATGAGGAACTTGCATACACTCGTGAAGAAGAAGCATGTCACTCGCATCGAGGGTGTCAAATTCCTCAAAGATCATATTTGTGGGGCTTGTGAGGCTAGAAAGATCACCAGAGCCAAGCATCCCTCGAAGACTATCATGACCACTTCTCGTCCCTTTGAATTACTTCATATGGATCTCTTTGGCCCTACTCATTATGCCACGTTCTCTAGTTCTGCATCATTATATGGCTTTTTCATAGTTGATGACTATTCTCATTACACATGGGTGCATATCATCACTTACAAAAATGAAGTGCAGGAAGTCTTCAAACGATTTTCCTCAAGGGCTTCCACTAACGTCGGTGTGAAGATCAAGCATATCAGGAGTGATAATGGAACCGAGTTCAAGAACACTGGCCTCGATGAATATCTTGACATGCTTGGTATTACTCATGAATTATCTGCTCCTTATACTCCTCAGTAGAACGACATCGTGGAGCGCAAGAACCGAACTCTTGTTGAGATGGCTCGCAGTATGCTTGATGAATACAAGACACCTCAGTGCTTCTGGCTTGAAGCAATTGATACTACATGCCACATCATCAACAGGGTATATCTTCACAAATTCTTCAAAAAGACCTCATATGAACTCCTCACTTACAAGAAACCCAATGTAAGTTATTTCAAAGTCTTCGGTGCTAAATGCTGGATTAGAGATCTTCACCATCACTCTAAATTTGCACCGAAAGCACATGAGGGTTTTATGCTTGGTTACGGAAAGGACTCGCACACCTACAAAGTCTTCAACTTAAATCATCACAAGGTTGTTGAAACTGTAGACGTGTGGTTCGATGAAACTAATGGCTCGCAAAGAGAGCACCTACCTCCTGTGCTAGATGAAATGTCACTTGAGGAATCCATCAGGTTCAAAGCTACTGAGGATGTCATCCCAACTTAAGAATTTGCTGAAGAAACCATTCCAAATCGTGAAGAAAATCACGCTGGTGCTGCTGAAGAAACTGGTCCTGAAGAAAATGCTGGACCTAAGCAAAGTCGTCAACCTGCACATCCTCGCGTTGCAAATGAAGTGCAAATCGAGAAGATCATTGATGAATCGACGCACCATGTCCCCTCACGCGCTCAAAAGATCTAACTTTTGTGGGCATTTTGCATTTATCTCTATCATAGAGCCCACTAAAGTTGATGAAGCATTCATGGAATCCGAGTGGATTCAAGCTATGCAAGATGAATTGCATCAATTCGAGCTCAACAATGTGTGGGAGCTTGTCAAGCGACTAGACCCATGAAAGCACAACATCATCAGTACCAAATGGATCTACCGCAACAAACAAGACGAAAATGGCCTCGTGTTGAGGAATAAGGCTCGTCTTGTAGCTCAAGGCTACACACATGTTGAAGGAATTGATTTCGATGAAACTTTTGCACCTGTTGCTAGACTTGAGGCTATTCGCATATTGCTTGCTTATGCTAACCATCATAATATCATCTTACATCAAATGGATGTGAAACGTGCATTCCTTAATGGTAAGCTTGAGGAAGAAGTATATGTTGCTCAACCACTAGGTTTTGAGGATCCAAAATTTCTAGATCACGTCTACAGACTCAACAAGAACCTCTATGGCCTCAAGCAAGCACCTCGGGCATGGTATGACACACTGAAGGAATTCCTCATGAAGAAAGGCTTCAAACCCGGTTCACTTGACCCAACCAAAGCATATGATTATGAATTATTCGTGTGCCAAATATATGTTGATGACATTATCTTTGGTTGTACTAACCAACGTTACAGTGATGAATTTGCCTATATGATGAGTGAAGAATATAAAATGTATATGATGGGAGAATTGAAATTCTTTTTAGGTCTCAGATTCGTTAACAATACAATGGCATATTCATATCTCAGGAGAAATACCTCAAGGATGTATTGAGGAAGTTCGGAATGCAAGACTGCAAAGGCGTCAAAATCCTTATGCCCACAAATGGCCATCTATGTACTGATGAAAATGGTAAAGACTTCGATCAAAAGGTATACCGCTCCATGATTGGCTCTTTATTGTACCTATGTGCATCTAGGCCGGATATTATGCTTAGTGTTTGCATGTGTGCCTGATTTCAAGCTACACCGAAGGAATAACACCATAAGGCTGTGAAACACATTCTTCGATATCTATATCACACACCAACACTTGGATTATGGTATCCCAAGGGCTCTTCCTTTGATCTCATTGGATATTTAGACTCTGACTATGCTGGTGATCGGGTGGACCGCAAGTCAACGTCAGTCACATGTCTTTTCCTCGGACGATCCTTGGTATGTTGGTCCTCGAAGAAGCAGAACTGCGTATCACTCTCTACTGCTGAAGCCGAATACATTGCAGCTGGATCTTTCCGTGATCAATTGCTATGGATGAAGCAAACCCTCAAGGACTATGGAATCAATGTGAAGAATGTGCCGCTCTACTGCGACAATGAGAGTGCTATCAAGATTGCTCACAACCCTGTTCAACACTCGAAGACAAAGCACATCCAGATTCGTCATCATTTTCTTCGTGACCATGTGTTGAAGGGCGACATCTCCATCGACCACGCAAATACTGAAGACCAGCTGGCCGATATCTTCACAAAGCCCTTGGATGAGAAGAGATTTAGCAAGTTGCGGTGTGAGCTAAATAGCCTAGAATATTCGTACGTTCTTTGAAAAGTACACACATCCTAACACTTATGCTGACTTGATGACTTAGATGTGCAACACACGAAGTAACATTTTTCTTCAATCAATGAAGACTAACCCTCTAAGTGTGAAGAAATTAACAAAGAAATTGATTCTCACAACCCTACGACAGTTGTATGCGGTGTCTGAAATCAGCTTTGTTATATGGTGGCTTACGCCACCAACCAAAGTTGAAAATCTTCAATTTGAGTTTTTTCTTAATTTTTGAAATTCCTCAGTTTACAAATTCTTCAACTTTGCATTATATTCACTCATTCCGTCGTTGTTCTTCACTGACTATATATACTTGAGTTTTTATGTCCTCTACAACATTCACTTATTGATATTTCTTCAAGTTGATCTTTCTGCTAAGTGAATGTGATCAGACCCTTTCCCCCTCTATGCTAAACTGAACCCAGTCTGTTCACAAATTCTTCGTGTGCGTTCTATTTGAAACTCGTTCAAATTCATCACCGTGTCCTTGTCAGCTGAAGAAATTGCAAACAAAACATTAAAAATTCTTATCTGAATTTTCGGCTTTTGCTGCTCAAACCGTTACACATTCCACGATAAATCTTATCTATTCACCCACGATCTTACATGATCGCCACCTCACAGTACGTGGTGACACATGTCGCGCGAATGAGAAGGGTCAGGGGCACGTTCGTCCAATTTCTTCGGACGAACGGTTTTTCACCTCAGCTATAAATACCCCCTCCCCTTCCTCACTTCACTTTTACTCCGCTCGAACTCACTCCCTCGCTCGAGCTTCTCGAACCCTAGCGGTGCCGCTACTTCCATCGTTGCCGGTGAGGAAGATCTTCACTGCCTCGATGTTGTCGCCATCGTACTCGCGCTGGACGCGGAAATCTTCACTCCGCCACCGCCGTAGACGTCTTCCTCTGCCGAGTTATGGTGTGGAAGATCTGAGCCGACGAACTTCCAAATCTACACCTCATGTTCGTCGTGTTCTTCATCAAGGGTAATTAAAAGTTACTTTTACTGCATTTACTCTACTGATGATTTTCATCAAATCTTCAAAAGGTGTTTATTCTTCAACCTCCACACTCTAAACACCTAGCACAAATCTTCAGTTCTTGATATGTTTCTCTAAGTGACGTTTTTCTTCATGATTCCTCAATTGTGTGAATCTAACAATCCACACAACTCTGGAACCTAAGTCAAAAAACGCTTAGTGAAATTCTTCAAGACACAACTGGTCAATTTCCTCAAACTTGTCCAGTTTTACAAAACCATCTTAGAACGCATATGACCTCTCCAAATTCTTCGCACCAATACTTTGTTCACAGGTACACATGTCTGCTGCTGAATCACTAGG
Organism: Triticum aestivum; assembly: GCF_018294505.1. Classification (NCBI taxonomy): domain Eukaryota; kingdom Viridiplantae; phylum Streptophyta; class Magnoliopsida; order Poales; family Poaceae; genus Triticum; species Triticum aestivum. The sequence goes on from NC_057813.1 coordinate 485,435,994, forward strand.
TTCTCATCAACTTAACTTATTTGTAGCGTTCCTCGAAGAAAAGCATCATACTTCTTCAGAGAACTCTACTATTCAAATTCCTTAGCTGAAGAAAATGGCCGATGGTAAAAGGCCTCAGGAAGGAGGAAAGAAGCTTGAAGTCAACACTGCCTTTGAAATCCCTGATGACATTTATGCTGGGTACTGCATGCCTGATGAGGCAACTCATGGCAAAGAAACCAAGAATGAGCGCAAGGTGCGCATTCAAAGGATTGAACGCCGATGGGCACGGGAGTGGAGAGATTACAGATATGTAACTCCAAAGTATATGAAGAAATTCGCTCTCAACCCTCCTTGCTCAAGACCTCCATTGGCACCTGGCCAAAGAGCTGATCCAACAAGCCTTAAACGTGATGAGGATTATGCAAATGAATGGGCCAGGAAGCAGTCCAAGTTGGCAAAGCAGGCCAAAGAAGAAGTGAAGAAATTCAACGAAGATTCTGCTACTGCTGCCACTGTTGAGGCTTCTACAAGCAAAAATGCTATGCCGAAGAAGCCAGCCAAGAAACCAGCTTCCTTAGCAATGCCCTCACAGCCAAGTTCCTCTGTGCCACCTAGGCAAAATCCTCAAGGTTCCCCAGTTCCTCAAACTGCACCAGTTGCTCGGGTTTCAAAACCCTCAGCTCCTCCGACAAAGTCCTCAACACCTATGCATCTCGCCATGTGCCAATGGACCACATGCTTCTCTATTGCCTCAGGAGCTTCTGCAAGTTCTTCATTTCCTCATCCATCTTCAAAGAGCCCAACTTTGCTGAAGACCAAGGCCACCGTAGGACGAGGCACTAGACCAAGTCCTCACAAGAAACAAGTTGCTTTTCAAGTGCGTTCTGATGATGATGAGGCTGCTGATGATGAATTAGCTGATATCATCGAAGATAGATAGCAAATGGCAGCTAGAGCCAAAGGGAGTGATGTGCCTCTTCTATTGGATCCGAAGAAGGTCCTAGACTTCATTGACCTCTGGCACAAGGATCCAAACACTCCTCTGCCAGAGCTGGGCCTCACTCCTGGACAAATTCACATGTTGACGACATTCATCACTGAAGAAAAATGGAAATATGATCAAGCCAGAGTGGCTAAGAAAGCACAGTACAAGAAGCAGCGCTATCTAAAGGACAATGTCCTCAGCCTATCTCCTGAACAACTCCTCGCTCTGCAAGCGGATATCAAAAAGCTCAATGATGAATTTGATTCTTACAAGGCAAAATGGCTGGGAGCCAAGGTCAGATTCGTCAAATTGACGAAGAAATTCACTTCAAGTGTCGCTGGTCCTGTGCACATTGAGGTCACTCCACCTGAAGCATCTGCTCAAGCCACTCAAGGAAATGCCAGCACCGCTGATGAAAATCAGGCTGCTGATGAAACTGCAAGTACCAGGACTGCTGAAGAAATTTGAGTCGCTGAAGAAACTGCCAAGGCAACCACTACTGTTGTGCCTGAAGAACATGTCAGGACAACTGAAGAAGCTGAAGCTGTGCCTGAAGATATTGCTCAAGATAGGCCAACTGCATCAGTTGTGCCTGTAGAAATTGATCCAATTTCCTCTGCTCTGCCTGCACCAACACCATGCCCAATTCTTCCTTCTGCTCTGGAAGTGAAGAAAACAAAGGCTGCGGAGCGAGCCGCTCTGAAGAAAAGGAAAGTGTCTGTTTCCTTAGAATCTTCTACATCGAAGAAGGCAAAGATTTTGACAAGTTCAATTGAGAACCCCATTGATGTTGTTCCTCTCTCAAGCATGCCATCAAAAAAACTTGTTCCTTTTGGTGAAGAATATCAGATTCCTGAAGAATCTGTTGGAGAAAATCCCTCTGCTGCTTCCTTAGAGCAGATGGATGAAGAAATTGAAGTTGATGTTATCACTTCAACTCCCCAGGTATCATCGCCAACGCCTCAGTTCACAGCTGAAGAAGCCGGCGTGGAAGAAATGGAAGTGTATGAGGATGTGGACATTGGGAGCACCACACCTGTCATGAATGATGACTTTTGGGAAAGTTAGCACCCCAACTCTCCCATGTTCACACCTCTGCAGCAAATTCGACAGTCCCCAGTACCTACTGAAATTCATATGGGCTCTAATGATATTCATCATACTCCTTCCATTCATGAAGAGATTCCAGTCACTAGTGCTGATGAAAAAGTTGATGAAGAAATGGAGGCCTAGGCTACTAAAGCAGAAGCAGATATTCCTCAGCCTGAGGCTCCGGAGATTGAGATTCCCGAGGTTATTCTTCAACTGACTGATACTCAGCCCAAGCCAACAAATCCATTCTCCAAGACTCCAAAGTTCAAGGATGGTGCTTTCTTCAACGATCATGTATTCTTCATTGACTACAACCGCTATGACTCTGCTCGTCTGCGAAGGATGAGATTCTGGACTGCCAGCCAAGCCAACCTTTATTATTCTATGCTTTTCAATAAGGACAAAGTCTTCGACCATGCTCATATTCCTCATGTAGATATGGAATCACTGCCTTGCTTCACCCCAGTCCTCGCTGCTATTCATGATGCTGGATTGCTAAATTTCTGCACTGACATTTGCAATTGGAATGAAGAACTCATTCTTCAATTCTATGCGATGCTGCACATCATAGGCGATGCTGAAGATGTGAATTCATGGGTGTCGGACTGGATGACAGAAAACACTCACTATAAGGCACCAGCAACTGAATTGCTTTGTGCCATGCCTGTTAGTCCTCCCCTAGAAGGTGCACGTCTCATCTACTCTGAAATTGAGCTGTCTGATCATTTGATGCAAGTTCTGATGAAGCCATTGAAGCCTGGTCAAGCCTCAAGGACAAAGTTCCTTGTGAAGGAATTGCAATATGTGCCAAGGACTGTCTACCGCATTCTGACCAAGACTTTGAGTCCAATCAAAGGCCACGACTCGAATGACGAAGAAGTCGTTGGCATCATGCAGAATCTGCTTTGCAATATCATACATGGGATTCCAGTGAACTACCATGATTTCTTCATGAGGACTCTGGCAAATGTTGCAATGTCTCCGTTTGAGTTGAATATGCGCCCTGGATTATGAGATTCCTCAGATCAAGGTCTTGACTCAACTACAAAGCTGATACACTCAACCATGGCAGCTACTTGCCCCCAATTGAAGTCCTCAAGCGAACATTTTCCTCAGCTGATAAAAAGGGCAAGGCCACTGCTATTATTGGTGAGGGCATTCGTCCATTGGATGGACAGTTTCGCAAAGCTGCTTCATATTCCACCAATGATGACTCTACTACTCATGACTCTGCCGTCAATGCCTCAAAGCAAAGTCCTCAGGCTACAGCTCCAAGGGTGATGACTGATTGTGAACTTCTCCTCAGTCTTCATCAGAAGGTTAATCGCAACCATAAATGGGTCAAACGTCAGTTTAGTTCTATTATTCACAACATGACGGCCACATATAATTCAGTGAAGAATAACCACGACTACCTCAATGAAGTTTTTGATTGCACCCGGGCTGTCCTGACTCATCTCTACGACAATGAGGATCTCAAGCAGATGGGTTTCAAGCAGGATTTCGGCTGGTCCAAACCTACAACTCATATTCTTCATCCCGTGATACTGATAAAAATGAAGATTTGGACGATACTGCGGCATGCCCTACTCCAACAACCGACCCCAACAACGCTGGGGCTGCTCCATCGACTTTGTGATGAAATTCTTCAGGGGCGTTAGTCCTCACTTTTTGACCCTTTTGGTCATTTGATGACAAAGCGGGAGAAATTTGAGTTAGTCTTCAAGCGGGTCTATCTATATGGGCATTTTTTTGTTAAGTTGCAACTCTCGCTCTTCTGAAGCTTTTGTTGATTGAGTTGTAAACTTAAGTCCGGTGGTGACCTGATACTTTTGCATTGTTTTTCTGCATGCTATTTCCTCATATATGCTATGCACACATGCTAAATTACATCAATCACCACATTTCATCATGCATTTCAAATTCTTCAATCTATATGTTAAATGCGTGTATGAATTACAAGATATAGGGGAGATCTCCATGATTCTACTCTTCAAGTGAGCATTGTTTCAAAAGCAAATTCCTCACCATGCACATCTTCAGGGGGACTTCTTCTATATCTTGCAATCAAATTCCTCACTATTGAGTACTTTCAGTTCATATGTTTATCCTTGTTGAAAACTTAACCTATATTGTCATCAATCACCAAAAAGGGGGAGCTTGTAAGTACATCTAGTGCCCCTTAGTGATTTTGGTGTATTGAAGACTTATAGGTTAAGGGACTAATATGTTTGTGAGTGTACACAGGTTCTATAAGTCGATGAGGAGTTTGATATTTATAGTGAAAGTCGACCCCTAAAAATGAATGTCTTCGGCTGAAGACTTTGGTTCTCCTGGAGACTTTGAAAGTGAAGAAATTGGTGTGACCTTGAAGACTTGGATATTCATGCGAGGATTATGAAGCGTGAAGACTTTTGTTTTCATAGTTTCATTTTATCTTTCTTCAGTTCCAGGAAACATCATACTATTAAAGGGGGTCAAGGTAATACTAAGGAAACTGATTTCCATGTGATGCTCATCTCAAAATCCTACACCTACCCAATCCTTCGAGTGAAGCCATTGGAAATCTCATATCAGTTCAGTCAATTTCTTCAGTCACAGAGATGAAGATCTTCTGGTCTCTGAGGAATTTGTTCTGACTGAGGAGTTAGGAATTCGCCAGCGCGGATTGCCTACACAGTGAGGAACATGATAGCCCTTAGGAATTCGAACCTCAAATATTCGACCGTTGCAGTACTACGCGCCAGCTGTCTCAAAAATATCCACCACCTAACGGTCATATCAGCCAAGGGCATTTATGTCTTATCATGTCGGGCTGCTCCCTATGATATAAATAGCCGCCCCCTACAACCACTAGCTGGTTGGCTGCTTCGAGAGAAACTGACACTTGTCATTTGAGAGCATCCCATCCTCCGAGGACTTTGAGCAAAAATCATCAAGTGAGGAAATACCTGTTGGAAATATGCCCTAGAGGCAATAATAAAATGGTTATTATTGTTTTTCCTTGTTAATGATAATTGTCTATTATTCATGCTATAATTGTATTAAATGGAAACTATAATACATGTGTGAATACATAGACCACAACATGTCGCTAGTGAGCCTCTAGTTGACTAGCTCGTTGATCAATAGATGGTTATGGTTTCCTGACCATGGACATAGGATGTCATTGATAACGGGATCACATCATTAGGAGAATGATGTGATGGACAAGACCCAATCCTAAGCATAGCACAAGATCATGTAGTTTGTTTGCTAAGAGCTTTTCAATGTCAAGTATCATTTCCTTAGACCATGAGATTGTCCAACTCCCGGATACCGTAGTGTGATGGTGTGTCCAAACGTCATAGCTGCACCATAGTGTGATGGTATGTCCGAACGTCATAGCTACACCCTATTGGATATGGTGCATGCCATAATGTCTCTTATCAAATTACCACTATCGTTTATGGGTTAGGCATTAGAGACCACCACATTCACTTTAAATAGGGCACCACGCAATTCCGTCGAGATGACACCATATGAACTATGGTTTAGAGAAACCTAAGTTGTCGTTTCTTAAAAAAAATTAGCTGCGACGCCTATGTGAAAAAGTTTCAGGCTGATAAGCTCGAACCCAAAGCAGATAAATGCATCTTCATAGGACACCCAAAAACAGTTCGGTATACCTCCTGTCTCAGTTCTGGAAGCAAAAGGGATTGTTTCTAGAATCGGGTCCTTTCTCGAGGAAAAGTTTCTCTCGAAAGAATTGAGTGGGAGGATGGTGGAGACTTGACGAGGTTATTGAACCGTCACTTCAACTAGTGTGTAGCAGGGCACAGGAAGTTGTTCCTGTGGGGCCTACACCAATTGAATATTGATCATGAAACTTCAGATCAAGTCACTACCAAAACTAGTAGGTTGACAAGGATACATACTACTTCAGAGTGGTATGTAATCCTGTCTTGGAGGTCGTGTTGCTAGACAACAATGAACTTACGAGCTATGGAGAAGTGATGGTGGGCCCGGATTCTGACAAATGGCTCGAGGCCATAAAATCCTAGAGAGGATCCATGTATAAAACAAAGTGTAGACTTTGGAAGAACTACTTGATGGCCGTAAGGCTGTTGGGTGCAGATGGATTTTAAAAAGAAGACGGACAATGATGGTAAGTATCACCATTAAGAAAGCTCGACTTGTCGTTAAGATATTTTCCGACAAGTTCAAGGAGTTGACTACAATGAGACTTTCTCACTCGTAGCGATGCTAAGAGTCTGTTGGAATTATATTAGCAATTACTGCATTATTTATGAAGTCTTGCAGATAGGATGTCAAAACATTGTTTCCTCGATGATTTTCTTGAGGAAAGTTTGTATGTGATACAACCAGAAGGTTTTGACAATCCTGAAATATGCTAACAAGTATGCAAAGCTCCAGCAATCCTTCTAAGGACTGGAGTAAGCATCTCGGAGTTGGAATATACACTTTGATGAGATGATCAATGATTTTGGGTTTATACAAAGTTTATGAGAAACTTGTATTTCCAAAGAAGTGAGTGGGAGCACTATACAATTTCTGATGAGTATATGTTGTTGACATATTGTTGATCAGAAATGATGTAGAGTTTCTGGAAAGCATATAGGGTTATTTGAAAAGTGTTTTTAAATGGAAAACCTGGATTAAGCTACTTGAACATTGAGCATCAATATTTATAAGGATAGATCAAAATCGCTTAATAATACTTTCAAACGAACACATACCGTGACAAGATTTTGAAGGAGTTCAAAATAGATCGGCAAAGAAGGAGTTCTTGGCTGTGTTATAAGGTGTGAGTATTGAGTAAGACTCAAGACCTGACCACGGCAGAAGAGAGAGAAAGGACGAAGGTCGTCCCCTATGCTTTAGACGTAGGCTCTATAGTATGCTATGCTGTGTACTGCACCTGAAGTGTGCCTTGCCATGAGTTAGTCAAGGGGTACAAGTGTGATCCAGGAATGGATCACAGGACAACGGTCAAGGTTATCCTTAGTAACTAGTGGACTAAGGAATTTTCTCAATTATGGAGGTGGTAAAAGAGTTCGTCGTAAAGGGTTACGCCGATGCAAACTTTGACAATAATCTGGATGATTCTGAACAGTAAACCGGATTCGTATAGTAGAACAGTTATTTGGAATAGCTCCAAATAGAGCGTGGTAGCTGCATCTACAAGATGACATAGAGATTCATAAAGCACACACAGATCTGAAAGGTTCAGACCCGGTGACTAATAACCTCTCTCACAAGCGAGATATGATCAAACCCCATGGGTGTTGAATTCATTACAATCACATAGTGATGTGAACTAGATTATTGACTCTAGTGCAAGTGGGAGACTGTTGGAAATATGCCCTAGAGGCAATAATAAAATGGTTATTATTGTATTTCCTTGTTCATGATAATTTTCTATTGTTCATGTTATAATTGTATTAACTGGAAACCGTAATACATGTGTGAATACATAGACCACACCATGTCCCTAGTGAGCCTCTAGTTGACTAGCTTGTTGATCAATAGATGGTTATGGTTTCCTGACCATGGACGTTGGATGTCATTGATAACGGGATCACATCATTAGGAGAATGATGTGATGGACAAGACCCAATCCTAAGCATAGCGCAAGATCGTGTAGTTCGTTTGCTAAGAGCTTTTCTAATGTCAAGTACATTTCCTTAGACCATGAGATTGTGCAACTCCCGGATACCGTAGGAATTTTTTGGGTGTACCAAACGTCACAACGTAACTGGGTGGCTATAAAGGTGCACTACAGGTATCTCCGAAATTGTCTATTGGGTTGGCACGAATCGAGACTGGGGTTTGTCACTCCATATGACGGAGAGGTATCTATGGGCCCACTCGGTATTGCATCATCATAATGAGCTCAATGTGACTAAGTAGTTAGTCACGGGATCATGCATTACGGAACGAGTAAAGTGACTTGCCGGTAACAAGATTGAACGAGGTATTGGGATACCGACGATCGAATCTCGGGCAAGTAACGTACCGATTGTCAAAGGGAATTGCATATGGGATTGCTTCAATCCCCGACATCGTGGTTCATTCGATGAGATCATTGTGGAACATGTGGGAGCCAACATGGGTATCCAGATCCTGTTGTTGGTTATTGGCCGGAGAGGTGTCTCGGTCATGTCTGCATGGTTCCCGAACCCGTAGGGTCTACACACTTAAGGTTCGGTGACACTAGAGTTGTTATGGGATTTAGTATGTGGTTAAAGAATGTTGTTTGGAGTCCCGGATGAGATCCCGGACGTCACGAGGAGTTCCGGAATGGTCCGGAGGTGAAGATTTATATATGGGAAGTCCAGTTTCCGTCATCAGAATCGTTTTGGGGGTTATCGGTATTGTACCGGGACCACCGAAAGGTGTCCGGAGGTCCATCGGGTGGGGCCACCTGCCCCGGGGGACGATGACCTGAATATGGGAGGGAACCAGCCCCTCGTGGGCTGGTGCGCCCCTCCCCAAGGGCCCAAGGCGCCTAGGGTTGGAAACCCTAGGGAGGGGGCGCCTCCACCTTGCTTGGGCGGCAAGTTTCCCCCTCCTGGCTGCCACCCCCCCTCTAGATTGGATCTAGAGGGGCCGGCCCCCTCTCCCCTTCACCCTATAAATAGATGGGGGGTGGGAGGGCTGCAGCACCCTTGCTTTTGGCGCAGCTCCTCCCTCCCCCAACTCTTCCTCCTCCCCCGTAGTGCTTGGCGAAGCCCTGCAGGAATACCACGAGCTCCGCCACCGCCATGCCGTCGTGCTGTCGGAGTTCTCCCTCAACTTCTCCTCTCCCCTTGCTGGATCAATAAGGAGGAGACGTCCCCGGGCTGTACATGTGTTGAACGCGGAGGCGTCGTCCGTTCGGCGCTAGATTGGATCTTCCGCGATTTGAATCGCCGCGAGTACGACTCCATCATCCGTGTTCTTGTAACGATTCCGCTTAGCGATCTTCAAAGGTATGAAGATGCTCATCCTCTCCCTCTCTTGTTGATAGAATCTCCATATATTGATTTTGGGGATGCATAGAAAATTTTGAATTTCTGCTACGTTCCCCAACAATACCCAAATCCCAAACCCAAACCTACAAACCCCAAAGTGATTGAGCATCACTGAAGAGATAGTTCCTGTGTGGAACCGATGCTTGTTACCTTTGAGGACTGTGTATCCTCCAGACGGTTAGGCGTCATGGTCTGAGCATCCAAGAGGAATTGTGGATTGCCGAGTGACCAAGTCTGTGAAGGTTTGGAAGTCACCTGTGAAGACTTACCACTACTGTTGGGCGAGATTTGCTTGATCTTAGCTCAAGGAGAATACGATGAGGACTGTGTGTCCTTGAGTTTAAATACTCAGCCGCTCCAACCAGACGTACAACTGTCACATCAGTTAGAACTGGTCGACCAAATCATTCTCTTTTCCAAGCCTACTGGTTCTATTTCCTCAACCCTTTCATTTCCTCAATTATGTGTTGATGAACCTAATCATTACTATTTCAAGACTTTGACTGAAGACTTTCTCTACTTCCTCACTCCTATTTCTTCAGTCAGTTTGTCTTCATCATGTTATCCTGTGTTTACGCTTTCTGTACTCTATGTTTTGTCTTTCATTTCATCATGAAGACTGTGTTGTTGCTCTGTTATGCTTATACATGAGTATTTATTCCGCTGCAAGTAGTTCTTTGCTTAGGAATTTCCTCACCCTGAAATTCCTCAGTGAAGAATTCATAAAAATTGCCTATTCACCACCCCCCTCTAGTCAACGTAACGCACTTTCAATCGGCCTCCTTCCGGCGTTGATCAACGAGAATGTGAAATGGAGGCGCATTCACACGTCTTCGATTATCATCACATGCATGCCGGAGTTACCAATGCGTGCCATTCAACCGATAATGATTACCACAGCTCGATGATGCCCCTTTCATTGCTGCGATGATTCCCACACCCGTTTCCGTTCATTTATATGGAGCAATGCCATTGCAACACCCCTCACCAACATTTCCTCACTCCCTCTCCCCCTCACCAGTGTTGTCTTGGTGCCTACTATAAGTGCATCTAGTGCCCCTTAGAGATTTTGGCCTATTGAAGACTTATAGGTTAAGGGACTAATATGTTTGTGAGTGTACACAGGCTCTATAAGTCGATGAGGAGTTTGATATTTACGATGAAAGTCAAGCCCTAAAAATGTATGTCTTCAGCTGAAGACTTTGGTTCTCCTAAAGATTTTGAAAGTGAAGAAATTGGTGTGACCTTGAAGACTTGGATATTCATGCGAGGATTATGAAGCGTGAAGACTTTTGTTTTTGTAGTTTCATTTTCTCTTTCTTGAGTCATAGGAAACACCATACTGTTAAAGGGGTGAGGTTATACTAAGGAAACTGATTTCCATGTGATGCTCATCTCAAAATCCTACACCTACCCAATCCTTTCGAGTGAAGCCATTGGAAATCTCATATTAGTTCAGTCAATTTCTTAAGTGACTGTCGGTGTCAAAACCGGCGGATCTTGGGTAGGGGGTCCCGAACTGTGCGTCTAGGCGGATGGTAACAGGAGACAAGGGACACGATGTTTTTACCCAGGTTCGGGCCCTCTCGATGGAGGTAAAACCCTACTCCTGCTTGATTAATATTGATGATATGGGTAGTACAAGAGTAGATCTACCACGAGATCGGAGTGGCTAAACCCTAGAAGCTAGCCTATGGTATGATTGTTGTTCGTCCTACGGACTAAAACTCTCTGGTTTATATAGACATCGGAGAGGGCTAGGGTTACACAGAGTCGGTTACAATGGGAGGAGATCTTCATATCGTATCGCCAAGCTTGCCTTCCACGCCAAGGAAAGTCCCATCCGGACACGGGACGGAGTCTTCAATCTTGTATCTTCATAGTCCGGGAGTCTGGCGAAAGGTGTTAGTCCGGCCATCCGGACACCCCCTAATCCAGGACTCCCTCAGTAGCCCCTGAACAAGGCTTCAATGATGACGAGTCCGGCGCGCAAGTTGTCTTCGGCATTGCAAGGCGGGTTCCTCCTCCGAATATTTCATAGAAGATGTTGAACACCAGCGTAGTGTCCGGATCTGCAAAATAAGTTCCACATTCCACCGTAGAGAGAATAATATTTGCGTTAATCGGATCTGCTGACGTATTCCGCGGCGTGACATCATGCCATGGCCAGGCTTTTTTTCATTTTATTGTTCCACCTCAGCGCGTTCAGCGAGGCAGAGGAAGAAGAAGATGCCTCTCCCCCTCCAACGGGGGGAGGAAAGAAAAGAAAGGTCGCCCCAACTGGGGAAGCCAGAGGGTCCATGAAGGGGAAGACCCTTCTGCCGGACTACGCCTCCGATGCCGAAGACGGTGGGGAGGAATGGCCATTCAGGGTCAAGCCCCTGGCAAAATCGTAAGTGTCCGGATACCCGAATGACTTATTGCACTCCTTTATTATTCAGTAGCTTCTCACGCCGAATTTAATTATGCAGTCCGCCCAGAGCTCAGCTCGGCGATTCGTTGAGCGGCTCCCTGAATTCGTCGGATGTGAATAGCGCTTCACTTCCGACGGCTTCCTCCCCGCACCCTACGGACGATGCCGAGGTGGGGTCCCGAAAGGGACTAAACCAGGAGGAGGTGGTCCTGGAGGCGCCGCAAGGCGATCTCCCGGACTCCAGGCCCAAAGGGGGTAAAGCCCCGGAGGGATCTAAGTCCGGCCCCGGGCCGGACACTGCTCCGGAACCATCAACGGTTCCAGAGTCCGACAGGCAGCGCCTTCATAAGAAGGGCAGGCCTACGACGCCGGCGACCCCCGCCCATCCGGAGGCGCCGGACAATTTTCTAGAGGTGCTTAACGTTGCTTCCATCAACGAGGAATACCGCACTGTTATGAGTGCGGTGATCCAGAAGGTTCAGTCCGCCAAGAGCGGGCTGACAGAAGCCTGTACAAGCCTGTTAACAGGCTTTGAGGTATGTGTTAAAAAACATATAAAAAGTATTACCGCATAGACAGTAGCCCCTGATGCTGAGTTCGGTGTTCGGAAAGAAAAGCCGAGCTGAGGATCTAAAAATATATACACAGGAGTTTAATAGAAATATGTCAATATGGGAATGCAGGCTGTGCTGCTGACCTCTGCCGCACTGACTGCGGAGGTCAATGCATTGAAGGAAAGCCTCGAGCGGTCCGAGAGCAAGGTCGGCCATGCCAAGAAGCAGCTCGAGGATAAAGAGGGTACATAGTACCTCCTGTAAATGTATATAGAAATACTTGGTTGCAAAATAAGAACAGGACCAACGTTAATGTTGCAGGAGCCACGACCGAGGTGGCGACCCTGAAAGAGGCGGTCTCCAAGGCCGAAAAGAGTGCGGCCTTGGAGCGCACCGAGCGAGAGAAGCAGGAGGCGCGGGTGGCGGAGGTGCGGCAAGAGCTCCAGGCTCTCATGGAAAAACACGAGAGTTTGGAGCGTGACTCGAAGACTCGAGAGTCCGAGCTTGCCTTGGCTCTTGAGAGTGCCAAGACTGCTAAGGCCGAAGCCCAGAAGGCCTTCAGGAGATCGAGGCGATGAAGAAGATAGCGGTGGGTAAGGCATTCTTTATGCAAAGCAAAAATATAAAAGTTAATTATCTGCTACTTACCCGAATCCGGAGCTCTCCAGGAGCGTTCGCCGATCTGCCCCGTAGTGTGTCTGATGCCGCCGCATACTACCGAGCTGAAGAGGGGAGCTCGACGGAAAAAGTGTTCTGGTCTCAGTATGCTGAGGCCGAACATCCGGTGCCCCTGAGCGACCAACTGAAGCAGCTGGTCGAGCTCCACAAGGTGGCCGAACAGGCCATGAAGGGCCTCGTAGCTCAGCTGTGTCCTGGAGAAGTCATGCCTGGGAGCTACTTCAGTCTGGTGTAGCGGCTGGTGGACGCTTGTCCATGGATTGAGGTCATCAAGCGCTCCGTTTGTATTGAAGGTGCCCATCGGGCCCTTGCCCGTGCTAAGGTGCACTGGGGCAAGCTAGATGCGGAGAAGCTGTTGACGGACGCACCACCGCCGGGCAAGGAGTATCGTACGCCCGAGATGTATTATAATGGCGTTCTGAAGGGTGCCCGCCGTATAGCGGATGAGTGCTCCAAAGATGTAATTTTTTAGTAGACTCTCATTTGTTATCCTTTACGCTGAAGCTTTGTTCATATGCGTTAAGCAACGCTTGTTAATTTAAAATATTACCTTTTGTGCGGCAGTTTATCAAATTAGAGAGATGCAAGTCGTCGGCTTCGACCCCCATGCCACGAGTGCTGGGGTGTTCGGGATAAACCTGAGCGCTCTTGTTCCCATTCTTGGGTCCATCTAGGGAGGCGTTCAGCACAACGAACCAGGCCGTTGGACTTATAATGCTTTATTACTCTCACTTAGGCATAGAATTCTATAATTTTAAATTTCGGCGAAGCCCCTAGTATTCGGAAGACAGAGTTCGGGGCGCTATCCACACCTAGGCCGGATGAGTCCGGTTCCTCGCTCGAAGCGGCATAAGTCTTTAAGGACTCGAAGAAACCTCGCGAACAGCGACCAGTCTCTCACACTATCATGACAGTCAGTTTTAGCTTTCTCTACTGAGGTGTTAACCCAGCTCAACTGGGGCACAATCGCAGTAGTTCTCCCAGCGCTACCTTAGCCAACAATGCGGAACGTAAGGTACCAAAACATGGGAGCCGGGCAAACCCAACTATTGACCAAAGACATGATTCGAAGCCGATGCATATAGTGCTATAAGTTCGGGGTGCCGCACTCATGAGAGTGTTCGGTCTTCTCACACCATGTTATGGGGTGTTGTAAGCCCCTGGTGTATTGTCCGCACCAAAGTGTACGGTTGCAGAATGTCATGACTGAACATATTTGTATATAAAAATAGATAAGTACAATAATAGGTAAGAGCTATATATTGTTTAATAAAAAAGGGGCTGCTACGAAAGCAGAACGATACAAGAAGTGCGGTAAGCAAGAGATGGGAGTATTTGACATATTTCCCTCCAGGGGCAAGCTGCGGGATTGTAAATAAAACAGGTATTAAACTCGTTATAGAGACCACCTGGACTTTTGACGTGGCTTGCTCCCTCCCTGGTTGTTGCATCGTGGGTTCGGCGAGTGTATTGCCGGACAGGCCTTCCGAATAGTTGGGTCCTGAAAGTGTGTAAAAAGGAAAACGGTGAAATAGGGAGCCCCTTACTGTGGTTGAGCCGCATTCTGGGCGTGCCGTTGTTGTGCCCCTCCCCTTATGCCCATGGTATCTCTAAGGCGTAATTATGTACGCGTGGTACCAGTATCGCCGTTTGGCGGGGGTTGGGGTTGGGGCCGCACTGCTATGCTTGCTCGGAACGTGCCAGCCGGATTTGTTGTAGGTTACTTCGGGCTAGCTTGACGTTGTCTGGACGTTTGATGCCTGGATTGGAGAACTGCCTTGAGAGGCTACTCTGTACTTCCGCCGCCAGGGCCACCGTGTGCTCCTCCATTTGGAGAGAGCGTTCGGTGTTTCCGTTTACCATGATGACTCCGCGAGGTCCTGTCATCTTGAGCTTGAGATATGCGTAGTGCGGCACCACATTAAATTTTGCAAATGCGGTTCGTCCAAGCAGGGCGTGATAGCCGCTGCGAAATGGGACTATGTCGAAGATTAACTCCTCGCCCCGGAAGTTATCCGGGGATCCGAAGACGACCTCGAGTGTAACCGAGCCTGTACAGCTGGCTTCTACCCCTGGTATGACACCTTTGAAGGTTGTCTTTGTGGGTTTAATCCTTGAAGGATCGATGCCCATTTTTCGCACTGTGTCCTGGTAAAGCAGGTTCAGGCTACTGCCGCCGTCCATTAGGACTCTAGTAAGGTGAAATCCGTCAATAATTGGGTCTAGGACCAGCGCGGCGAATCCGCCATGACGGATGCTGGTGGGATGGTCCCTTCGATCGAAGGTGATCGGGCAGGAGGACCATGGGTTGAACTTTGGGGCGACTGGCTCCAGCGCATAGACGTCCTTGAGAGCACGCTTCCGCTCCCTTTTGGGGATGTGGGTTGCATATATCATGTTCACCGTCCAAACTTGCGGGGGAAATCCCTTTTGTCCTTTGTTGTTCGGCGGCCGGGGCCCCTCCTCGTCATCGCTATGTAGCCCCTTGTCTCTGGTCTCGGCACTTAACTTGCCTGCCTGCTTGAACACCCAACAATCCTGTTGGTGTGATTGGCTGGCTGTTCGGGGGTGCCGTGTATCTGGCACGAGCGATCGAGTATCCGGTCTAAGCTGGATGGGCCCTGAGGGTTTCTTTTGAATGGCTTCTTCTGCTGACCCGGTTTAGAGCCTCTGAATCCGGCATTGACTGTCGTATCTTCAGTATTGTCACCATTAATGCGGCGCTTATGCTTGTTGCGACATGACCTGCCGTTGTTATCCTTGGTATCCGAATTGCCGGGGCTCTTGGTTATGTTATTGCTACGAGCTAGCCAGCTGTCTTCTCCCGCACAGAAGCGGGTCATGAGTGTCGTGAGGGCTGCCATAGATTTCGGATTTTCCTGTCCTAGGTGCCGGGCAAGCCATTCGTCTCGGATGTTATGCCTGAAGGCTGCAAGGGCCTCGGCGTCCGGACAATCGACTATTTGGTTTTTCTTGGTTAGGAACCGTGTCCAGAATTGTCTGGCCGATTCTTCTGGCTGCTAGATTATG
This sequence comes from Triticum aestivum, assembly GCF_018294505.1. Taxonomy (NCBI): domain Eukaryota; kingdom Viridiplantae; phylum Streptophyta; class Magnoliopsida; order Poales; family Poaceae; genus Triticum; species Triticum aestivum. Next base: position 485,451,744 of record NC_057813.1, read on the forward strand.
TGTCTTAGGTCATCGGTGTCTGGTGGTCGCACATACGTGCCCTGGAAGTTGTCAAGGAATGCGGATTCCAGGTCCTCCCAACAACTAATTGACTCTGCTGGCAGGCTGTTAAGCCAATGTCGAGCTGGTCCTTTAAGCTTGAGCGGGAGGTATTTGATGGCGTGTAGATCATCACCACGGGCCATGTGGATATGAAGGAGATAATCCTCGATCCATACCGCAGGATCTGTTGTGCCATTGTATGATTCGATGTTTACGGTTTGAAGCCCTCGGGGATTTGATGATCCATTACTTCGTCTGTGAAGCATAGTGGGTGTGCGGCGCCCCTGTACTGGGCTATATCACGACGCAACTCGGACGAGCTTGGTCTGTTGTATTCGGCCGGGCCATACTTATTATGTCCGGCATGACGGATAGCGTCACGTGAAGCGAGGCACCCATGCGATCCGTAGATCGATCTTGTTTGCCTTGCCTTATTCTCCAAGATGTCTCGCAGGTCTGTTGCGTCTCCCTGTACTCTGGTATGTTTTGAGCGGTGTCGGGGTGCGTCTTGGGTTGAGGGCCTGAAGGCCTCTCTATCGTGGCCACGGGGTGGCCGATTGGGCGCATCGTACGCTGGTGATGTAGGTTTAGTTTCTTCCTCCTCAAGTTGGGGTAGCAGCCTGCGCTTCGGGTAGCTCTTGGATGGGCGTTCTAGTTTATACTCTTCGGCCGCCAGGACTTCGGTCCATCTGTCGGCTTGCAAGTCTTGGTCAGCTCTAAGCTACTGCTGTTTCTTCTTGAGGCTGCTTGCCGTGGCTACGAGCCTGCGTTTGAAACGCTCTTGTTCGACGGGATCCTCTGGCACGACGAATTCGTCGTCGTTGAGGCTTGCCTCGTTTTCGGAGGGAGGCATGTAATTGTCGTCCTCATCCTCTTTGTTGGCTGCTCTCTCATGAGGGCTGGTTCCTTCGTCCTCCTACACTGAATCCTGCTGCAGGTGGTTGTCCTCGGCACTGTCCGGCGTGTTGTTATCTCCGATGCCGGAATCGCCGTTTTTGCTTTGGTGGGACTTAGAGCGGCGCCGCTGACGTTGGCGCTTGGGTTGCTTCTTGGAGGGGTCATCCTCCGTTTTCTCCTCGCCATCCCCTGCTTTAGGGGTGTCCACCATGTATATGTCATATGACGAGGTGGCTTTCCAGTTCCCTATAGGTGCTGGTTCTTGATCGTCTCCTTCATCAGCGTCCATGCCGTCGATGTCTTCGGAGTCAAAGTCGAGCATGTCGGTTAATTCGTCGACAGTGGCTACGAAGTGGGTGGTGGGTGGGCTTCGAATTTCTTCATCGTCCACATCCCAACCGTGTTGGCCGTAGTTCGGCCAGGGCTCTCCTGACAAAGAGAGAGACTTTAATGAATTCAGGATATTGCCGAAAGGCGAGTGCTGAAAGACATCCACGACGGTGAACTCCATGACCGGAGCCCAATCGGGCTTAATCGGAAGAGGTGCGGGATTTACGGAGTCCGGATCGGAGTCCGGCACCTTGGAGTCACGGGCCTTGCGAGGGACTAGGCTGGTATCCGGCTCTATCACCATAGAGGTTGCAGCTTCCGGGGCGGCGTCCAACCGCCCGTCCCCGACTGGCGTAGTGGGCTCCGAGCTAATGGTCAGAGCGGACACCTTAACGACGCTCTGGGTGTTGTCCGATGACAGAGCTAAATCATGCCCATCGTGACAGCGCGGCGCGCCCGGTCGTGGCTCGAATCCGTCGAAGATCAAGTCCCCGCGGATGTCGGCCGTGTAGTTTAAGCTTCCAAACCTGACCTGATGGCCAGGGGCGTAGCTTTCGATCTGCTCCAGATGGCCGAACGAGTCGGCCCGTAGTGCGAAGCCGCCGAATACGAAGATCTCTCCGGGGAGAAAAGTCTCATCCCGGACCACATCACGATTGACGAGCGAAGAAGCCATCGGGCCTAAAGGCGACGACACAGAGGAACTCTTAATGAAAGCACCAATGTCGGTGTCAAAACCGGCGGATCTCGGGTAGGGGGTCCCGAACTGTGCGTCTAGGCGGATGGTAACAGGAGACAAGGGACACGATGTTTTTACCCAGGTTTGGGCCCTCTCGATGGAGGTAAAACCCTACTCCTGCTTGATTAATATTGATGATATGGGTAGTACAAGAGTAGATCTACCACGAGATTGGAGTGGCTAAACCCTAGAAGCTAGCCTATGGTATGATTGTTGTTCGTCCTACGGACTAATACTCTCCGGTTTATATAGACACCGGAGAGGGCTAGGGTTACACAGAGTCGGTTACAATGGGAGGAGATCTTCATATCGTATCGCCAAGCTTGCCTTCCACGCCAAGGAAAGTCCCATCCGGACACGGGACGGAGTCTTCAATCTTGTATCTTCATAGTCCGGGAGTCCGGCCAAAGGTCTTAGTCCGGCCATCCGGACACCCCCTAATCCAGGACTCCCTCAGTGACAAAGACGAAGATCTTCTGGTCTCTAAGGAATTTGTTCTAACTGAGGAGTTAGGAATTTGCCAGTGCGGATTTCCTACACAGTGAGGAACATGATAGCTCTGAGGAATTCGAACCTCAAATATCCGACCGTTGCTGTGCTATGCGCCGGCTGTCCAAAAATATCTTCCACCTAACGGTCATATCATTGAAGGGCATTTATGTCTTATCATGTCGGGCTGCTCCCTAGGCTATAAATAGCTGCCCCCTTCAACTACTAGCCGATTAGCTGCTCCACGAGAAACTGCCACTTGTCATTGAGAGCCCATCCTCCGAGGACTTTGAGCAAAAATCATCAAGTGAGGAAAACCCAAAACCCAAACCCAAACACCTATAAACCCAAAGTGATCGAGCATCACTGAAGAGATTGTTCCTGTGTGGAACCGACGCTTGTTACCTGTGAGGACTGTGTATCCTCCAGACGGTTAGGCATCATGGTCTAAGCATCCAAGAGGAATTGTGGATCACTGAGTGACCAAGTCTGTGAAGGTTTGGAAGTCACCTATGAAGACTTACCACGAGTGTTGGGCGAGGTCTGTGTGACTTTAGCTCAAGGAGAATACAGTCAGGACTATGTGTCCGGGACTATGTGTCCTCGAGTTTAAATACTCAGCCGCTCCAACCAAACGTACAAATGTCACAATAGTTGGAACTGGTCTACAAAATCATTGTCTTCACCAACCCAACTGGTTCTATTTCCTCAACCCTTTCATTTCCTCATTCATGTGTTGATGAACCTGATCATTACTGTTTGAAGACTTTGACTGAAGACTATCTATTTCCTTAATCCAATTTCTTGAGTCACATAGTCTTCAGCCTGCTTACCTTATTTTCACGCTATATGTACTCTGTTCTTGTTTTCATTTCATCATGATGACTATGTTGTTGCTCTGTTATGCTTATACCTGAGTACTTATTCTGCTGCTAGTGTGCCGTTGCTTAGGAATTTCTTCACCTAGAAATTCCTCTGTGACGAATTTGTAAAAATTGCCTATTCACCCCCTAGTCGATATAACACACTTTAAATTGGTATCAGAGCAAGGTACTCCCTTGTTCTGTGTGATTTTGGTTTAACCATCTAGAGTTCTATTTATGTTGACTACATGAATGAAGAAAGTGACATGCCCCATCTTTGACGGTCATGAGTATCCCAAGTGGAAGGTCATGATGAAGAAGCGACTCATGGTGATGAACATCGAATTGTGGACCGTCACTGAGATTGGTCTTACCGATCTATGAAAGATGGTGGAGGCTAATGATATTCGCAAGTACACTCTACTTAACCTCACGACGAAGGATATCATCTGCTCCTGTTTGTCCCAAAATTAGTTCAGTAACAGCATGCATCTGAACCATGAGAAGCTTATCTGGGACCGACACTTTGAGGTCTATGAAGGTCATCAAACTCGTCATGATCCTTGGTTTGAGGATTTCAAGGAATCACTCAAGGAGATGACTTTTACCCCAGAATCATCACCCACTGCACCATGCCTTATGGCAAAGTGTGCCAAGGTAACTGAATGCTACCTTAATCTAGTGATGATGAATCTTGTGATGAATTTGGACCCAGCTACACTAAACTGTCTTCCCTTGCCACTAAACAACAAAGAACGCTTGAAAAAGTTCAAAACATGCTTGATGAAAGCGATGATATGTTGGGTGAGGAACTGAATCGAACAAAGACTTTGACTGATAATCTTCAGAGACTTTAGTCTAGGTTTGACAACCTTCAAAATCATCATAACACTCTCTCATCTGATCATGAGAAGCTTTCTTATTATTTCTTCAGAGAAAGAAAGATTTTGAGAAGCTAAAAGTGAGTTATGAAGATCTTCATAAGGAAAATGGTTCATGCTTGCTCAACAATTAATTCTTCACCTGAATGTTCAAATGCTTCTATTGCTGCAAATTCTTAAACTATCTCTGTGGTCACAAATTCCTCATCTGAGGATACCACAAGTATCACTGACGATAATGCAGGGTTGAAGGAATTGTATGTGACAAGCATATACAAAAGCTTCAAAGGGCATCAGACTCTTTGTGATGTGCTCAAAAAGCAGATCTTGATCAGGAACCCTAGGAAAGAGGGTATTGCCTTTGAGAGGAAACTCAATGCTGATGGGACCTACTGGAAACCTGAAAAGTACCCCAAAACCTCACGGGTTGCTGCGAAAGGACCTTCTGTAGATCCATGCACTTTATCTGGCTTTACTTGTGAATCCTCATATTCCTCTGATGAGTCATTTTACTCCAACTATAAATTGTTCAAGAATCAGAATGGTGAAGTATTTGCTCGATATGTTGGAACTAACTGCAGGAACGGTCCCCCTATGAAGAAAATCTGGGTTCCCGAAAGGTGCCTTGAAAATCTATAGGTGAATGTCATCATTACAGCACCTATGAAGAATAGGAACCCCAGATCAAATTCTTCATATGGATCCAAGCCCTCTTATGGACCGAATTCTTCATCTGGATCAAATTCCTCACGTGGATCCAAATCCTCATATGAACTTCATTGTGCTAACACTTCTGTTTTGCAGGGAAAGTCTAAAGGCTATGAATATGTGCATTATTCTTCAAACCATTATGTTCATAAGTCCTAGAAGAATTTTTCTGCTTATTCATATGCTTATCCTAACCCCTCTTTTGTGAAACAAAGTGCACTGGCTTCAATGCCATATTTTTCTTATGGAGCTCGCAGAATGATGAACTCTTTGCCACCCCTCCAGATGTGGGTGGTTAAGAAAAAGAACTAACCCCTCATGCAGGATCAGGTCTCTAGACAAACTTAATCGTCTGAAGAATTTGCTGGAGACATGAATGTGCTTGAATGGACGCAAGCTAATCATGAAGAAATGAATTACTCATTTCTCATGTCCTCATGTTGCTATATCTGTTACTACTGATGAAATTGATATCATATTCTTCACTGATGAAGTATATGGGTTCGTAAGTTGCACTAATTCATGTGCAGGATGAACAACCCAAAGCTACTGAGTGGGTCCTCGATAGTGGATGTACAAATCACATGACTGGTGACAGGAACTTGTTGATTGACACTAATTTGTCACCATCTCATCTGAAGCATATAACCTACGCTGACAAAGGCAAAAGCAAGGTATTGGGTCTAGGTAAGGTTGCAATCTCAAAGGATAGACACGTGGACAAAGTCATGCTCGTCGAGTCCTTAGGATTCAACCTCATGTCTGTCTCAATGCCTTGTGATCTTGATATGGTTGTCTTCTTTGGCAAATATCGCTGCATTGTGCTAATGGAATCTGACAATTCCAAAGTCTTCGAAGGCTTTAGGAGAGGAGACTTGTATATTGTTGATTTCTCTGCAGGACCACAGCCTACCCCATGTCTACTTGCAAAAGCTTCAGAAGGCTGGTTATGGCATCGACGACTTAGTCATGCTGGGGTGAGGAACTTGCATAAAATCGCGAAGAAGAAGCATGTCATTGGCATCGAGGGTGTCAAATTACTCAAAGATCATCTTTGTGGGGCTTGTGAGGCTGGAAAGATCACTAGAGCCAAGCATCCCTCGAAGACTATCATGACCACTTCTCGTCCCTTCGAATTACTTCACATGGATCCCTTCGGCCCTACTCATTATGCCACGTTCACTAATTCTGCATCATTATATGGCTTTGTCATTGTTGATGATTATTCTCGTTACACCTGGGTGCATACACTACAAAAAATACACTTCCATGATGACACGTGTTTGTCATAGTAGGTCGCGTTTTTTTCATGCATGTACATCCATGACGATTTTATGACATAATCGGGATAGGCATACCTGTGCTGTCGTAGAAGTGTTCCATGACTTTACCAAAATTATCATCACGGAAGTGTCCACTTCCATGACGATAAATCGCGCGTCACAGAAGTGCTTTCATCAAAGGTGACCGACACATGGCATCCACCATAACAGAACGCTGTTAAGCTATCAGGTCCGGTTTTGGATCCGGTAACCCATTAACAGCCCCGGCCAATGGGGATTTTCCACGTATAAAATCATCATTGGCTGGAGGAAACACGTGTCCGCTCACTGTTGGGACAGATGTCATCCACTCATTGGACCGAAGGCGCCTATGATACGGCGACACATGGCACGGCCCAACAGAGGCCCATTCCTGTGAAAAGGCTGGCCCCGTTTGACTTGGTTAAAAGGTGGCGGGCCGGCCCACGGAAAGCCTGTTAATGGCCTGTTCGCATATAGCCCATTTACAACCCGCTAACCCAGGGGCCGTTACGACCTCTCCGAATTAGGCCCAGTAGCATCATCTGGGCCGTCCAATATGATTCCAGCCCATTTTAACTTCCAGCCCATGTGTGGCCCATGACTTCTTTCGGCCCATATTAGGCCCTTTGTAACTCTTGGCCCATTAACGGCCCGTGGTGAAACTGGCCCATAATAAATAGTGTATCACTTTCTACCCATTAATGGCCCGTTATTCCATTGGGCCGTTTCTAGCCCAAGTTATCTTTCGGCCTTCTGAGGGCCCATTTATTCTTTGGCTCATTTGCAGCACTCGGTTACTTACGGCCTGTTACTGTCATTTTCTGCTTGTGGGCCAAATTCAGCCCATCATTACAGTCGGCCCATTTGTGGACCGTTAATCTGTTGGGTCATTTTCATAGCATCACCAAAGACGGCCTATTAACGGCCCGTTATGGTCAGCCCATAAAACGTATGATTTCCACTCTAGTTCGTCTACGGCCCATTAAAGGCCCGTACAAGGCCCATAGGTGAGTCGGCCCGTACAAGGCCCATTGATCCTACGAGATGTAGAAGGCCCATGGATCCGACGGCCCATTGAAGGCCCATGGACGCGACGACCCATAGAAGGCCATGGATCGTCCGTCCCATACATGGCAATGGATCGTACGGCCGTGGAGGGCCATGGTCACTACAACGTTTGGCCGAGATGGCCCTCGTTTGAACGATATAGCATATTCAAAGAATTATCCTACTCTATACTATCACCTCTAAAAAACATACACTATACAACAAAGAGACCAAGGCATAGAAACGTAGAATAATCCTACACTATACAATAAAGAAATTACATCCGATTATACCCACTGGGCATTATGGTTCGGCACAGGTGATAATAAAGCATACTCAAATAGAAAATTACATACACTGGGCAAATACAGCTCATACATCATGGACGCGCATCAACTTAACTCCATTTGAACTATAATATCTTCAGAAAATAGGATTGGCCGGATTCAGATAGCAGAAATTTCAGTCTGCAAAATCTCCAATTCCTTCGTGGTTACCGCGGTGTCTTGTTTCATTTTTTTGACTCCTGCATCTAATACCTGCATGTCCAGTCTCAACTTGTTGATTGTACGTTGACAATCATGTACACGTTGTCTTGCCACCTCTAGTTGATGCTCGAGAACATTAGCACATTCCAATTCCAATCCATAATCATTCGGTAACGGCCATGCCTCACTGTTGCAGATCTTTGTGTTGATGTCACTTCATCCTGAAATGTTTCTGTAAGTACACATGACTAGGGCAAAAATATAGTTACTACAGTGAAGCGAGCAAGACACTATTTTGTACTACATGGCAAAACAGGACTAACAATAATGTTACACGTTATGAAGCATAAGTAGGTGATATTTTAAAAATTATAAAAAAGATAGTCTGTGCAGCCTGCATACAGAAATCTCTCTTAGCTCACCAGAGGAGCATGATGTTGGGGCCCAATCCAAAACATAGACAAGTTACAAATTCAGACAGCATGTTGCGTATAAGTAAGCAAGCAGTTGGCCATTCTATAGCTCAATTAAAGTCTTAGGGAGCATAATGAACAACAGAGGTTTCATACAAACATACTATAGCAAGCAAAACTATGCAATCATTAGCCTAGTATAAACTAGATTGTGAGCCTCATGCAATAATAGTTGGTTAATAGACTCCAAAGCTTCAGGCACACTTCGGAAGAGTAATTAAATGGTAAGGCCTTTAATTATGTCAACTAATAGTTATACAAGTACCCAACATCAGCCATGATTCTTTGGGCATCTCATTAACTGAGGACAAATAAAGCAATTGAAAAGAGCAAATTAACTATGCCTGAAACAAGCAAGGAATTGAACTATTGAGTTGCATACAGTGACTTACCTTAACAGGTTGAAGAGGCTTAGCGCCGCTCCTACTTATCTTGCAAGGCTCCTTCCTAACATCTTGTACTTAGAAATCTTCAATCTTATCTTCATTGCACCCCTCTACAAGGTGACACAAACTAGTTACTCGTCTCCTTGGAAGATAAATATGCATACTTTCCAGTCTGTGAACACAAAAGGATGAGATTATAACAAAACAACACCACATAATGAAACATGCCGCATATCTTGCACTTGCACATAATGAAATGAGCATTTACCTTGTCTGCACTATGTAAAAACTGGGCATACCTTCGAACTGGATCTCCAGGTACTCTTGGAGAGCCTACTTTAGTGTACAACCAAACCTTTATGTCACCTATGAGTCAGACAAGGCCCCACTACAACAGCCCTTAGTGTTTAAATCATTGACAAGCTCTGTTAGAGTGTTAGGTCAAGAACAACAAGTAATCAAAGCAATACGTCCTAGTATGGCTGGCTGATGCAAACAAGCAATTGAATAGATGTGTGAGCAAATCTTACATATCAAGAAAATAAGCAAAGAAGGAGGCTTAAAGACCATCACTTGACTGACCAGATTTAAGGGGCATTTAAACATCATGTGCAACGTATGAACTAACATAAACATTGCATATTCCAGATTCTACAATGGAGTGCACATGTATTAGGTTATGCCATGTATGATGATGCCTAAATGTACACTATAGCAGGCAGGAGTGATTCATCATTCCACGCACAATTGAATTGCAGGTTAAGGGCCAGTTCGATTCCGCCTTTTCAGGGCTTATTATCAAAATAAGCCATAAAAGATGTAAAGAAGTCATTTTTGAGTTATGGGCTTGGGCTTAACTAATTTCGTTTGGAGGGGGGTGTTTCCGGTAGAACCTCACTAAAATTGAAGGGAAGGGGAATCGTGAAATGACTCTGTTATCTGCCTATATTACACTCAAAATGCAACTGCTGACGCCCGTGTCACACCTGACCCTCAAGTAAAAAAAACACGCAAGCGTTCATTGCCCTGCTCACTTGCATCTCCTCTCCCCTTTCCCTCTACCTCGATCCCCTGCCTGTAGCACTAGGGTTCCTCCAGCGAGCCGTCGCCATTGGTCCCATCTAGCCTGGTCCTTGATGATGCTATGTCCAGCTAGGCTACATGGACGTCAGGTAGGGGCAAATCTCCCTGGCTGCTCCTCCCTCTAGCGCCACCCCTCATTCTCATGGTCTCCAGCAGCTGCTCCCCTGTGGTTCGTCCAACGCACTACTCCGGCGGGCGCTGCACAACTACGACTGATGCCACACTGCGGTAGAAGGCACCTTATTCCCCCTCCCCTCCTCCCAGGCCATGGCCTTGAGGTGCTGCTGAAGGATGAGCTCATCCAACAAGGAAAGGATCTCCTCTGATTTTTTGCCAAATTTTCATTCTGATCAACTATACGATGAATTGCTATGAGCTGCTTCTGCTGCTGCTATATGATGCATTGCTATGAGTTGCTCCTGCTGTTGCTATATGATGAATTACTATGAGCTGCTGCTGCTATATGATGAATTGCTATGAGCTGTTGCTGCTGCTATATGATGAATTGCTTTGAGTTGCTGCTGCTGCTATATGATGAGTTGCTATAAGTTTCTCTGCTGATGCTATATGATGAATTTCTATGAGCTGCTCCTGCTGCTGCTATATGATGAATTGCTATGAGCTGCTCCTGCTGCTGCTATATGATGAATTGCTATGAGTTGCTCCTGCTGCTGCTATATGATGAATTGATATGAGCTGCTCCTGCTACTGCTGCTATATGATGAATTGCTATGAGCTGCTCCTGCTGCTGCTATATGATGAATTGCTATGAGCTGTTGCTGGTATATGATGAATTGCACACTCCTGCTGCTGTATGATGAGTTGCTATGAGCTGCTGCTGCTGCTATATGATGCTTTCAGGTGGTGCTGCTATATGATAATAACCAGCCACTTGGACCATCAAATTTCAATAAATAATTGTTCTTCATTTAAATGTGGGTCATGTGTTCTTCATTTAAATTAGGCAATGAGATCTCTATGGAAAACATTGACCAAAGTAGATTGTGCCAAGTAGATGGTATCTTTGTATTTGCATTTGGAGCAAATAGTGATGGTATGTTTTCCTATCATATTAATTACTGCACTGGGTTCAATTTGTGATGTTTGCAAGTCAAATTAATTTTCATATGGGCAGCAAAATGAAAAAATATAATGCAATCTAGACTTTCCACTGATCATACCAAAGATAAGCTGAAAACGCAATGAAAAGAACTGGTTGGCTTATTACATGGAGCTTATATTCACATGTGCTTATTTTCTTAGGATAACTCGTAATAACTGTCCCTAAGAAACTTGGCTAATAGACCTGACATACAAATAACATGTCACGGTGATTGCAATGGAGGGGTGACGTACCATAGCACACTGTATAGGCTCACCGGTGCCTCTCCTTTTTTGTGATGTTCCATGAAATTGCCACATACATATTGTACTTTTTCATTGTGTAACCCTATCTGCAAGTTGACACGGCTAATTTCAGACATCTCTACATGATACTACATTGCATATCCCTTGCGCATATTTAAACCACCAATTAAGGATTGTGTGCGTAGCATAAACTAGCCATGACTCTGTGTGCTGGACTAGCAGGCACTCTAAGGGAGCCTAATGTAGTGCACTGGAATTCCTACATGCCACCTACGATTTTGTGTAATGTACTGCCTCTGTTCCTAAATATATGTCTTTGTAGAGATTCCAGTATGGACCACATACAAATGTATATAGATGCATTTTCGAGTGTAGATTCACTCATTTTGCTCCATATGTAACCTATAGTGGGATCTCTAGAAAGACTTATATTTAGGAATGGAGGTACGAGGTAGTATCATGTATGACATCTACATATCTAATTTAGCAGCCAGTAGTAGAAATCATTGTCTGCACAAAGGGATTACTGGTCGAAAATCCTAGCAAAGCATGCTGGCAGGCACAGAACAATACAAGAGAGAGAGACAGAGACGCACTTACAAGATCATAGCAATGCCTCAGTCCAGGCTCTTGGTTGGCCAAGCTGTTAGATCCAGAAGAAACATCGTCCTTGTAGTTTTTGCCAGCTGCATAACAGGTAACAATGACTGGTTAGTATATTTGAAGTACATCGGGCAGGTGATGCTGGACGGGTTTAAAGGTGACAAGTACCTAGGCCATGGCGGGTGCTTGGCATCTCTCCAGACGGTGGGAATCAGGTTAGAAACGTCAAGGGTGATGACGCTGCGCTGGCTATTGGGGTCCGGTAAGGAGATCTAGAACCCCCGAGTAGGGTGTTTGTGGAGCGGCTCCGATAGGGTGGACTATGGTGTGGGCGAAGCAGATCTATGGCCGTGGACGAGGGCGTAGGTGAAGCTGCTCCGGTGATTGGGTTAAGGATGCTATCGACGATGCAGATCTGCGACCATGGACGGGGCGTCAGAAGCTGCTCCGGTGGTTGGGTTAAGGATGGTGTCGACAATGCGGATCTACGGCCGTGGACGGGGCGTCAGAAGCTGCTCCGATGGTTGGGTTAAGGATGGTGTCGACAATGTGGATCTGCGACCGTGGACGGGGCATCAGAAGCTGCTCCGGTAGGTTGGATGAGGGTGCGAGGAAGCGGATCTAAGGCCGTGGACTTGTGAGTTGGCAAAGCAGCCCTGGTAGGGTTGAGAATGGTATAGGCGAAGCTACTCCGGTAGGGTTGATGATGGTGTCGGCGAAGCGGCTCCGGTAGGGTTGAGGAAGGTGTCGGCGAAGAGGATCAGAGGCCGTCGATGGGGGTGTCGGTGGGGCGGCTCCGGGGGGGTGTGGACGAAGCATCTCCGGTGGGGAGTACGAATGAGCCGTTGCAGATGCGCGGCGGTTAACGAGAGTACCGGCAAAGCAGATCCAGTGCCGTGGACAAGGCTGACACTGAATGGGCTGTGGTAAAGTGGTGGATGAGCAGTCTACTTGTTTCTAGGGGAGGTGGGAGGGGTAGATGCGATCGCAGAAGCAGATCTGGCGAGGTGGACGCTGCTGGTAGTGAATGGGCTATGGTATGCCGGTGGATGAGCAGTCTAGGGTTTCGAGAGGGGAGGGGAGAAAGGGTGATGAAGTACAGACGACGTGATGTAAGATGCTCTGGTGCTGTGGAGTTAGTTGTTTTGCGGGAGGGGGAGAGGAAATGGGGGTGCCGTGTAGTGGAGGGAACCGGAAGTTACCAAAGCAGCCCCGACCTATTATGTAGATGAGGACGGTATTGCACTTCTTGGTCACCTTGCACCAAGGACAAAAGGGGAATTTCGCATGCTCAAGACTAAGGTGGCGGAAATTTTAGAAGGAGGTGGGAGATTTTGCTGCCCGCGGGATCATTCATATCCAGTTTCAACTAATTTTGGACCGTGCTAGCGGGAAGGTCATGCTAGACTGTGTACACGGGGCACGCGTCAGCAATTGATAACTGGTGTGAAGTCCACCCCAGAAAAAAAGACAATAACTCGGGATGATGCACCGATAACTTGGACGTTCACACGGGCGCGGCCAATCGTACGGGTGTAGTGGCGCGTTCACAAAATAAGGGATCAAACGCTCAGCTTATGTATTTCTCGTGTAAATAGATAATTTAGTGACATTGGTTATTTACTTTAAACATAATGCATTGACGTGTTAGTGTAGAGGCCCACAAAAAGAAATGGATATTGTAGTCCGCTACTTAAAAGTGTTACCTCATATGATTATATAGCCTCCATTTCATAAATTGCGTACCCATTGAATTCATATATGAATATTAGATATATTACTTCAAAATAGAAACTTAAATCATCCAAGACTAATGAATTTGAATGCAAGAGTAACAATGGTGCATGTACATGATAGCTACATTAGTTGTTTGAAGAAACATCACTGTAACTTTGGCATGCACAACTGAAAAGGTTTATTTAAATAGAAAGAAATGTGATATGTGAGTGTCCAATCTTTATAGCGTTGAATCGATATTGTACCTTTGGCCACGATACGAAGTAGATATTGACTTATGTTCAAGCGATGCACGTCCACGATCACTAGATAGTGATACGTGAATGAATTGTGCAATCTCTCTCACACGCATACATATCTCATTTCCCCGTGGGCATCAGAATCACACACGCGCACTTCGTGTATTTCTCTCCCTCCATCAAGGTTAAATTCGTCTTTCTACCCCGTCCTACAAGTCTCTCACATAGAAACACACACGCTCTCTCTGTCTAACACGCCCACCCCTTTAATTCCGCCCACCCACAGCTACTAATGTCTCAAAGTATAATAATGTCTCTCACACATATGCCTAAGGTTAACTCGAGTTCCGGAACCATATGAATACATACAATGGGATTCCAACAGAGCACCTTTTGTTTTGAGATTTCTCTCTCTCTCTCTCTCTCTCTCACACACACACACACACACACACGCGCGCGCGCGCGCGCGCGCACACATTGTTTCTCGCTTCATTTTTTCTGGCACTTGCATGCACACTATTTGTTTATCTTCGTGGTGCTTTAAGTATGCCTCGCACAAATGCTATCTACCTATCCCTTAATATAGCTAGATATGTGTCACACAAACTCCTTCTCCCTACTAGCAAGATGCCCATGCGTTGCACGGAACGTCAAGACGCATTTATATGAGTAGTTTATCTTGTGGGAGAAAAGGATGAACGAGGGAATGCCTTATTTGCAAATGCGGAGAGGGGTGTGGGTATGTTTTTGCAAAATTACATAGTTTCCTTCCTATCCGTTGGATATAAATCGGATAGCCTATATTGCAGGATGGCCGGAACACCAACATCACCAACTCTGTTTTTTATAAGAGTAGAGATATGTGAGTGTCACTGCCTCCCCCCCCACACACCCACACACCCACACTTCCCAACACCGAAGGAGTAGGGTGACACCTCGATCTTGATACTAATCTGTCAACTGGCTTCTCTCTCAAACATACACACACACACACACACTACCCGACACCGAAGGAGTAGGGTGGCACCTTGATCTTGATAATAATCTATCTACTCCTCTTTCAAACACACACACACATACACACACACACACACACACGCTAGTTGTGCCTCTGTGCCTACCGCGCACACCCTCGATATGTCTTTCTCCCCCCCAACAATGACAGCAGAAGGGCGACAACTCGATGTGATCATAATATGTCAATTGTTTCTCTCTCAAACATTGTGTCTCGGTGCCTCGCTCGGTAGCCCCCTCGATATGTAGACTTCTCGCGCATGCACAGCTGTAGTGTCGATGACACTGAACCCAGTGTGCCTTGTTTTTACCGGCCTCATGTGATAGCTTTCACCCTGTTTTCTGTTAATTAACAAGGCAACCTTTTCTTTGTTACTACTAGTGAATCTGAAATCATTCGGGGCAGATATAAAATATATCACTTCAACCCAATTATCGCAACAACTATTTTAAAAGAAACTAGCTAGCTACCTATGTGTTGCACGGAACATCAAGATGCATTTGTATGAGTAGTTTATCTTGTGAGAGAAAAGGCTCAACAAGGGAAGGCCTTATTTGCAAACATGGAGAGGCATGTGGGTATATTTTTGCAAAATTGCCATAGTTTCTTTCCTATCCGTTAGATATAAATCCGACGGCCATATTGCAGGATGGCACGCACACCATCATCACCAACTCTGTTTTCTACTCCCTCCGTTCCTAAATACTCCCTCCGTCCGAAAATACTTGTCATCAAAATGGATAAAAAGAGATGTATCTAAAACTAAAATACGTCTAGATACATTTCCTTTTATCCATTTTGATGACAAGTATTTCTGGACGGAGGGAGTATTTGTCTTTTTAGAGATTTCAACAAGTGACTACGACCGGACCTTACCAACATACTCAAAAAAGTAGTCCATAATTTCGATGTTACCCTCTTTTCTTAGCGATGCAGTGCCATCTGGATACCTCATAAATAAATCAAGGAGAAATCTGACTCCTTCCTAAAAAAGACATACGGAGCAAAATGAGTGAGTCTACACTCTAAAATATGTCTACGTACACATCCGTATGTGGTAGTCCATTTGAAATCTGAAAAAGACAAATATTTAGGAATGAATGGAGTATAAGAGTAGACATGGAGATATATCTCCAGCATGATCTATAACAAAAATGTGTTGGACTGGTTAGCGCCGGATGCTCGCAACGCGATGACATGAGTTCGAATTTTGTCTTTTAACTTTAGATTTTTATATAATATTATATACTACTTATTTAATATATACTTCTTTCGCTACCGTAATGACAGTGAAACCCACAAAGTACTTAGAATACAACATTAAGGATGGACTTGTTTCTTTTTAACTTTCTATACGAAGTTGTAGCCACCCTACAAGTCACATGTACACTGTACTTGCAATTAACTTTTTATAGAGGGACAATCATACAGGCAATTAACTCAAATGGATTGGATGTCACTCTATTATTTCCAGCATAAGAGCATCTCCAACGGCACCCGACAAATTTCCTCCCGCTTCCTTCCGCGAAGGACGACACTAAACGCCAGCGGCATACATTTTCACAACACTAACCAACCAGATGAAATCCGTGCAAACACGGACTGATTTCATATAAGCATGAGGGATTTCGTATAAAAAAGCCGGATCTTCATATAAACATGATGGATTTCATTACATTTACATGAACTAAGCGGTGCCAATCCGGCTCTCTTGGTATAATTAATACTCCCTCCGTCCGGAAATACTTGTCCTAGAAATGGATGTATCTAGACTTATTTTCGTTATAGATACATACAATCTATCCATTCTTAGAACAAATATTTCCCGCCAGCTGCAGAGGGAGTACATGATCTAAATGGCCGCCCACAGATCCCTTTGTCTTCCTCATGTCCGTCAGACACTTGCGGGGTCAACGAAGGTCCTCGGAAGAGATGAAGCAGCAAAGAAACCACCTGAATGCGCAGTCGTCGCCTCGGCGGTGGCCTTCATGGGTCACAAGTGGGGGCGGCCTCTCGTGTTCTACTTCTCCTCGATGATGACGGCAGACACGGAGAAGCTGGCCACCAACTCGTCGCTCTCCATGCACCCGGCTTCTGTCTCTGCCTGCATGGAGCTGCTGCAGGCACAGGAGGCGCGCCCACAGACACGGGAGGCGCGGCCACTGTAGACACTGGTGGGGCGATATGACGCGGCAGCGATGATGCCCATACCAGTGTGCTCACCGTCGTGCCGGCGTGGAGCAACTCGCCACTCTTCATCGAGCTGAACTAGAGCGGCGAGCTGCTGAACCACGCGCCTGCTTGGGGCGGCAACTGACTCCGTCGGGCTAAGCAAGGTTGGTGAAGCACCGAGCGGCCTCGCCCGTATCCGGAGGGCTCGGCGAGCCACCCAGCCGGGTAATATGCCGGAGAACGGCTCCTCGAAAGCCATCGGAAGAGTGGAGAAAATGGTGAAGGAGGAGATGGGGGAGCGGCGGAGGGGTGCGATTCTTGCCCGTTGTCTCTCTGGCCTCGTGTAAATAGAGGGCTGACGGTAGGAGCTTGGCTAATGTCTGGCCTTGTTTAAACTAAGGGCGGATGGGAGGAGCTCGGACGGTGTTGCGTTTAAATCCGCCCCGCTCATGAAGGAACGTGTGGCTGGAGTAGGATTCTCGGTTTGCATGCGGGTTTAATGGAGGGGTTTAATGGAGGCGAGGAGGCGTGTCCAGCCGGGTGTGCAGCGGGCGGCGCAGTACTATTCAATTTGACAGCAGTAATGAGCCGTCAAATCACAAAGGCCCTCGCCTCTTATGAAACCGACCAAGATAGACTGCCCCGCCCTCTAGCCTTTTAAAAAATGTATATACTCCACTTTTGTACAGTAGTAGTATCGATGGATTGTGCCATGGAGCAAAACTTGAAATTAAAAAAAGGTGGTACATATAGAGAGCGCTCGTTGCCAAATTATGCATATGGTACTATTAAAAAGGCTAGTCACAATAATGGTTCCCAGCACAACCCACCCCTCAAATAAAACTAAGCACCCTGAAATTCTTTTACAAAACTAAGCATGCTGAAATTCTTTGACAACTAAACTGCTGGCTATATGATGTTGGCCATATATATTGTACATATATAATGTGAAGAAACGAGTGGTAGTACTATACCAACTAAAATATGAAATGTAAGAAATACTAGTATGTACGTACTGAAGAGTTAAAGTAACGAGAAGAAACATAACATAGTTCTGTTGGGGGCTCAGCATAACATACCCCTCAAATTAAACTAAGCACACCTGAAATTAAACTTAGCAACTATTCCGGTAGACACTGCATTAGAACCACCATGAGCAATGACACTTCCACCTTACTCGGAGTCCTCGTCCACATCCTCGACTTCGTCCTTGTCCCTCTTCCTCTTGGTCGATACTTCTTTGCTTGATCCGCACACTTGGCTCTTGCTCTTCATCCAACCCTTGTAGATATTGAAACAAAGGTATCCATCCATTGCAGCGTAGTGGATGTGGTCTATATCTAGTACATTCCGCTGCCATGCATGACGATGAAACGTGTATTGAGGTTTCTCTAGTTTACCATACGAAGGATGAACCATGGCTCCTGCCAGGGTCAGCATTGAAGGCTTGCCACTGGAGGGCAGCAACCAATTCTTCTGGAGGTCGAAGGGGTTGCCTACAACGAGGCCTATCCGACCTAGGATTTTTTTGTCGTTCATGAAGTCTACAGTAACGAATTTGACTAGGTTGCTCTTGAGGAAGTTCTTAAAATCCAGGCATTCAACATCGGCATGGCATATGTGGTAGACCAAGCATAAGTCATGCACGCAAACCTGGATCACGGCGGGCTTCTTCCTCTCTTCCTCATTTAGATCTTTCTCTCGTCCCAAGACTGTGGTGTACTCAATATCTAGCCTAGCGACCCACTCATCATCTGAGTTTTCGAACACGTGTCTGAAGCGAGAAAGGCATCCTTTCACCATCGCGGAAGAACGGGTGTAGATGACGTCGAACTCATTGCCGGTGATGGTTATAACCTTGTACTCACCGCCGATCATGGAGATTTGGGACGCCATGGATTTGGGAGGAGGGTTAGGATAAGTGGAACTGTCATAATGTTAAAGGACGGGACGACTAGGAGCGAACCATCGTAATATTAAAGGACGTGCGGGGACGAGTAGGAGCGAACTGCCAGCGTGCGAATGACAGGGTAGTGGCTTTCCATTCTCCCATGATACGGGCTTCCGAGAGCCCTTGGATTTGAGATCAAATGGTTGCATGGTGTGATTCTAGACCTGTGGGTGAATATCCTATCCTGGAGGGTTATTCTACAAATTTTCAGCAACTTAGCATGCGACCGTTCGATCTCAGATCCAAGGGCTGCCAGCAGCCCGTATCATGGTCGCACCTACCACGACCGTCGCGTCGCTCGCGCGGTCGCGCCCTTGGAGATTTAACATGGTGCGTTAGGCTATCTGATGTTGGCATGTCATCACTTAGTCACTCATACTACAACAAGGTTAGCTATAAGGTTGGCTATAAGTGTATTTATTTTTTACTTCTCTCTATCTCTTTCTTCGTACTCCCTCCGTCCCATAATATAAGAACATTTTTGACACTAGTGTAGTGCCAAAAACGTTCTTATATTATGGGACAAAGGGAGTAGTATTTATTGCATTTGCCAAGGAGTGACCTCTTCCAATGAAATGGTGCTTAGATGAGGTTCTAAGGGCATTAAATGGCTTAGCAATCAAGTCCCCAATGCATAGGTGCCTATTAGTAGTTTTTTGTTGCTAAGTTTGCTTCATTTAATTAGCTATAGACTCAAAATTGTCTTTTCACCTAGGTACACACACTTAGCACCGTTTCTTCCTTGGGTCACCACACTAGTCTCTCTCTTCTTAATTAACGTGCCACATCAGACTTTATGCCTATGTGGCAAGCTTAGCACATGTAGGAGCAAGTAAGTACAATAGTGCGCTTTACATGGCATTTTTGCATATGTGGAGGAAAGAGAGGCAAAGAAAAAGTGGAGAAGTGGGCTCTCATGCAAGAGCCAGCCTCTACTACATGGTGGAGCATTGGGAGAGGCACCTGTATGGAGGTGGTCAGGAATCGGGAGACTCATGCCAGTTGTAGCGCCGCAGTTAAAATGATAATGGCAAGTCAAATCACGGGGCCCCACCTGTCCAGCAGTAACTCACTGTCAAAT
This sequence comes from Triticum aestivum, assembly GCF_018294505.1. Lineage (NCBI taxonomy): Eukaryota > Viridiplantae > Streptophyta > Magnoliopsida > Poales > Poaceae > Triticum > Triticum aestivum. The sequence goes on from NC_057813.1 coordinate 485,471,640, forward strand.
CACATAGCCCTACGTTTGCAGCAGCCTACTCCCTCATCTTCTCGCGTCTCTGTCGAGCCGACTAGGCGGAACTGCCCCGCCTACCGCGCAGGAAAAGCCCCACCCTCGAGTTTTAAATAGTACATTATACTCCCTCCGTCTAGGTGACCAAGGTGGAGAGGAAAATGAGAGAACTTAATGTTTGTTTGCTAAAGCTGGTTGTAATGGTAGTATCATAGCTATATCATGCAAGCCAACTAGGCAATTTTGATGAGGTGTTATAGAATTAAATGAAGAAAGAGAGAGTTGAGTATCATATCATGATACTGTATCATAATAAATGCTATGCTACTATGTGTCATACATGGCAATAAATAAAGTACTACATGATACTAATATATGATACTAAGCATTATTAATATCATTGCGTGCAACGAACTGACCACTGCATGTCATGTTTGATAGTCTCAAGTCATTAAAAGCATACAAGCCCACATCTCTTATTGGTTGATTCCTCTATTTATGTCAAAAAATAAGAAACAACGTGAGAGTTAATGCACCGTTCCTATGTGTTTACTATTTGGTTTTCATAAGATGACTTACTCACCTAGACGGAGGGAGTATTCGATTTTATAGCAGGCAGCATAGTTCCCGATACGGCTTTAATGCAGACAAGGGAGGGAGTAGCAGTTCCCGAAGTATTGAACGGCCAATGCATCCTCCTTCAATTAATGCATGAGGGAAGTAATGGGAGGAGGTCCGGAAAAAGAGGCTGCACGATGTGAATGCAACGCAGTTTGCCCTCATTGCCCTCATATAAAGGCGCCCCTCCATTCCAATGCATCTACCACATCGTACGCACCTAAGCATTTGCCTAAGCACCTACACTAAGCACAAAAGAGCTCACTCCAGACCCATGGCGGCGATGCGCGTGAGCGGCCAGCGGCTGTGCCAGATGGTCCACGACGCCGGCCTGCAGCATGACATCGAGGATCGTCTCCAGACGGTGTTGGAGGCCGGCTGGTGGATGGCCACCGTCGATGCCAACTACGACTCTCAGTTGGACCAGATGATCGTTGCGACCAGCAACAAGTTCACCGACCTCAAGAAGCTCGTGGATGACATCGCCGTACTCCTCCAGCCCGCGCTCGGGCTCCTCATTGCCTGCCACCCTAATCGGCCTCCATGGCCGGAACCTCTTTCAAGCACTGGTGGCCCTGCGACTGCCCGCCGATGCCATGAAGAATGTCCACCTGGAGGTTGCACTCGCTGCGAGGCGCCTCACACTGCAAGAATTCGTCGACCTACACATCCACATGTACGAGCAAATCGTGTACATATGTATCTACAAGGCCAGTGAGGACACTACGACGTTGGCCTTTCTCAACCGGCTAGAAGTCTTGGATGCCTTTGCTGAGAAGCACCTCGACCTCGCCACAAAAGCCGCCGCTCCGTAACCACCGGTCAGTGGCCCGGTGCACTAATTTGAGGAGGAGGAGGAGGTCGTACGTTCATGGATCCATATTTCTTCTTGCCTTTTGTAACCACCACTGCGATCGCATCATCGTGGCCTTAATTCTTATTGCGCTGTTGCATTCTCGTTCCAGTAAATACCGACATGTACGATCCCTTTGCTTAATTGTATGCATCACTGTAACTAGTACTTCATTCGTCAATTTATAAGTTGTGCTTACCTTTTCCATCAACTTCGTGCAACGCGCGGGCATCTTGCTAGAAACACTAGAACATGTCGGACCGCGTGTAACCAAACCGATGATGCGCCAACCTAGTACTATGTACCCTGCTTATCTGGCGGAAATAGCCCCTCCCTAGCGTTTCCAATCGTTATTTCTATCTATCGATCGTGCCAAGGAGCGGAACCAAATGTTACAATTTATCCATGTTTCTCTACTCCTACATTTTTCCTTATAAAAGACTTAGTTGGTGATGGTGGTGTGTCTGTTATCCGTCGTTTTTGACCATTAGATCTGCATCTAATGGCTGTGAGGTAAGTTGTGGCATTTTTGCAACAATACCCACTTCTCTGCTCCAATTTGCAGAAAACCCCTTATTATCTTGAAAGCAACCACATCCCTCCCTCACCTCATCAAAACAGCCTAAGAAATATATTTTGAGTGAAAAGTACTTCCTCTATTCCTAAATATTTGTCTTTCTAGAGATTTCAATAAGTTACTACATACGGAGCAAAATGAGTGAATCTACACTTCAGAATATGTCTATATAATCCGTATGTGGTAGTCCATTTGAAATCTCTAAAAGGACAAATATTTAGGTACGGAGGGAGTAATATATTAGGAGTATATCAAAACAAGAGTGATTTCTTTCAAGTATGTGAACAAGTACTACTATTCTACTACTTTGGATCTGTTGCAATGCACGAGCACATTGCTAGTAAAAGGAAAAGGCCTGTCGCGTTCGCATCGCACCCCCACACGCCCGGGAATCGGGAGTACTCCACGGCCCGTCCGGCACGACACATATCTTAGGGAAGGCGTGTTGCCTAGCATTTTCACTTTCATGTGGGACCGCCATTGAGTAAACCTACTATTGCGAACCGCACCCCGCCCGCTGCCAGGTTGGAAAACAGAAACGAGGGGAAGATCTAGCTGTAGCACGGAAGCCAAGAAATTTGGTGTCAGATGGGGCTCATTGATAGAGTAGGAGCATTCCGTACTAGTACTACTCCTACTAGTACCAAGTTTGTACTCCTAATACTATATTACTAGTACTACCACTATACAACTAGTAGGTACGTGCACGACACAACATCGTAGGAACAAAAAACGGGAAGATCTTGTTTTGGGTGATTTATATTTTTTTCAGTCAACGTAGTATGAATAATATGATGTGGGGGGCACCCATGAAGCTTATGTGGCTTGGTTGCATGGCTATGAAAGGTTAGAGAAAAATAAATAGATAATGTGTTTAGAGTGCACTCCACTAAATAGATATACTTTGGATCCATTGCAACGGACCGACACATTTATATCTATACCCCCTATAGTGTGTGAAAAACTTTGAAAGTTGGTCGTTGGATGAAGCCAATCCGATGGTACAAAGATGGCAAATCCGAGCACTACTGGCCGTTGGATATCATCCACCAGATTCCTCCACATGTATAATCTAGAAGACTCCATGGTTGAACTTAATTCATGACTTACTTTTCCACAACTAAGCTTAGGCAAAGTTATTAGTTCTTACAAATGAGAGCCACAAGTTGGCAAGCCTAAGGGAATAATGCCACATTTTTTGTGTGTATGTCATGTGGGGCCTTAGTGTGGCTTGCCTAAGGTGTGGCTTGAACCAAACACTCACCTAAGTTAGTCAAACTTGCCTAACCTTACGTGTGGCAATCTTTGGCAATCTTAGTGGTTGTTTGGTTCCTAGCCACACCTTGCCACACTTTGCTACACCTAACCTTAGGCAAGTTTGACCAAGTTAGGTAGGTGTTTGGTTCTAGCCACACCTAAGGCGAAGATTTTTTTTATGAGCAGTGAGCCCCACATGTCATAGACACAAAGGGGTTGTTTGGTTCTAGGCCTAGCATTGCCACAGTTTGCCACACATTTTTGCCAAGCTTGCCTAAGGTTAGTTCATAAAAATGAGAGCCACAAGTTGGCAAGACTAAGGGAATCTTGCCACATGTTTTATGTGTATGCCATGTGGGGCCCAAGTGGGGCTTGCCTAAGATGTGGCTTGAACCAAACACTCCCCTAAGTTGGTCAAACTTGCCTAACTTTAGGTGTGGCAATCTTTGGCAAAGTTAGTCACAAACCAAACAAGCCCTAATAACTTTGTGGCAAGATTCCCTTAGGCAAGCCAAAGTGTGGTTAACAAAGCAACTCAACTAAGGCAAGTGTGGCAAAAATCATATGGCGATATATGGCAAAGATAGTCACAATTCAAACAGCCCTACTAACCAAACAACGCCTACCTTAGGCAAGTTTGGCAACATTGTATGATAAAGTGTGGCATTGCTAGGCCTAAAACCAAATAACCCCTATGTTTGCCGCAAAAAATGTGGCTAACAAAATGGGCACCACAAGTGTGGCAAGATTTGGCAAGAAGTTGAGTCTGTGACATGTGGACCATGTAGCTAGAAAAGTGTGGCAAGCCACAAGTGTAGCAATGAACCAAACACATGCCTAAGATATTGTGGCATGCCTAAGCTTAAGCGTGGCAACCTTAGGCTGCAAACCAAACATCTATATATCGATACCCCTATATAGTGTGTGAATAACTTTGAAAGTTGGTTGTTGGATGAAGCCAATCCGACGGTACAAAGATGGTAAATCCGAGCACTACTTGCTGTTGGATATGATCTACATTCCACCAGATTTTGCCACATGTAGAATCTAGAAAACTCCACATGTAGAAGCATAATGCAGAAACCACCACAATCTCATGCGTGCAATGCACGTGGACCTTACTAGGACTAGTTGGTAGTAGTAAGAAACAAATTCCAGTTTTGGCACAAGCTCATACTGCGGGAGCATCACAATGCCTGCCACAGGAGTTACATTTCCCTCTCGGGGCCCACGCGATCGAACTTCAGTGGCTTAGTGCCCGGCCTATGAGTCAATGACATGCGGACCTTAAATGCGGCTGGCCCACATGTCATTCTCATGGTGGTGGCGTGGTTCGCGACTCACTCGTTCAAGATGAACCGGCCGATGGTGGCGTGGCCGTGGCAAGGGTGCCACAGCTGGGCGTCGGGGCATTACGGCGGGTATTACCTGTAGTACAGAAGTACTCCAGCTGAGGATTGATGCCCGGGACGAAATGTGTCACAGTCACTGGATGAAAATTGGATGGTGCGAGAGTACGGATCGGAGCACAGCAGCAGAGCAGGCAAACTCCGTCCAATCGGGTGTGTCTGTGGTAGAAAGTTGATGGTCGCCGTAGTTCAGCTGGCCCGCATGTCATGCACACAAAGGCAGAGGAGCGGTGGGGCCGAGAGGGATGAGGCGCACGTAGGGGGATGAGGATCCCCTGACACGAACAATCCTACCATTTTGTCACTGACATGTGGGACCGCCAAGCGTGGGTCCCACCTATAAGCGAAGGAAAGGCAGGGCAAGGCAGTGATAGCCACGTCAGAGAATCCATGTCCACGTCAGGGGACGTCGTGCCATGGGTTGGAGCAGCATTGTGGGAATCGCGTGTGGGTGTGGCAGTGGTAGAAACAAGAAACATGATGGTCGCCGTGGTTCAACTTCCATGGACAAGCTGTCATGTCTGCTAACACATGTATATCAAAACTAGAGTGTTTATATTTCAAGCACGTGAACAAGTATTATTCTACTCCCTCCGTCCCAAAGTAAGTGTCTCAACGTTAGTACAACTTTGTATTAGAGTTATTATAAAGTCGAAACACTTATTTTGGGACAGAAGGAGTACTACTTTGGATCGATTGCAACGCACGGGCCAGCACATTGGTAGTAGTAGTGTATATCTCTATCTCTAGAGGCCTTCCCTTGTTCATCCTTTTCTCTCAAAAGATAAACTACTCATACAAATGCATCTTGATGTTCCGTGGAACGCACGAGGATGTTTCCTTGGGGGTCTCTCCAGCACGGCGTGGCCGTAGTTGCAAGTTGACGCTGCTTGAGATGCCGACATTGAGGGGCACTCGGATTTCCCCCGATGAGCAGGTAAGATGAGTTTGATCATGTAGTAAATGCATTCTTAAGACTACTTCCGTGTCCATTTCCTAATTCTCCCCCTGCCCACTATTTCACAGGTTAGGCTCGATGCGAGTGGAGATTGGCTTGCATATGTACGGGAGGGTACCAACATCATTTTGCACAACATTTACAACGGTGACACCGTTCTAGTAGAACCTTTGTCCAACATTGGGATCAGCCATGCAATGGGACACCATATGAATTGGTACGATGGAACCACGGTGAGATTGAATAAGATAGCACAAACCTTGCACATGGCAGTCAAAGGCGGACCATGCTGTCTGCGGCCGACTTGTTGCAGTACGAGTACAAAGACGTTGTGTTCCTTTCTAACCGCATCTTTGCGGTGACAAACCAGGGGACTTATTTCATATGGGACAATCCTACGATATACTCCCTCTCTCCCAGTTTATTTGTTTTGAATATTTTCATTTTATAAGTTTCAAATTCAAATTTAGAGCTCCCCATCACATGTTGAGATTACAATGTCCACTAAAAGGTTGTGTGCATTTATAGTAAAGAAACAAATCTCGAGTTTGGCACGAGTTCGTGCAGCGGTAGCACCACAAGGCCTGGGGCGCAGGAGTTACATTTCCCTCTTAGGGCCGTCGGGACTGAGCTTCATCGCCTTACTACACCTGCCTTTGAGTCAATAACATGTGGACCCGATAGGTGACTTGTCCACATGTAATGCTTCCGAAGGCAGAGGGGCAGTGGGGCTGAGAGGGGTGAGCCGCAGGTCGGGGGACGTGTGGTGTCATGGGTTCGAGCGGCGTCGTGGGAATCACGTGTGGCTGTGGTAGAAACTTGATGCTCGCCGGATTTTAGGTGGCCCACATGTCATGCACACAAAGGCAGGGGCGGTGCGGCCGAGAGGGGTGAGGCGCACGTCGGGGGACGTGGTGACGTGGGTTGGAGCGGCGTCGTGGGAATCGCGAGTGGTAGTGGATGAAACGTGATGGTCGCCGTAGTTGAACTTCCATGGACAAGTTATCATGTCTACGGACACAGGCACTACATACCAATCACTGGAAGGAGTAGCAGAGAAAGCTATATATGCGGATAAATAGTTCCTTATAGTCAAGCGAACCCACGCTACTACTTTGTTCCAAAGACAAGCACACCATCGAAATAGTCCATCTATATCAATATACACCGAGAGGGAATAATTATTTTTATAAGAGAGGAAATAGTTCATCCATCCATAATGCCCTCCTGCTGGTGCAGCCTTTTCTTCTTCTTCTTCTTCTTCTTCTTCTTCTTCTTCTTCTTCTCCTTCTTCTTCTTCTTCTTCTTCTTCTTCTTCTTCTTCTTCTTCTTCTTCTTCTTCTTCTTCTTCTCCTCCTCCTCCTTCTTCTCCTCCTTCTCCTCCTCCTCCTCCTCCTCCTCCTCC